>NW_027528640.1:5776623-5841041 GCF_008692635.1 Crocuta crocuta
TAATTATGATTAAAATTATTTTAATTTTAATATTAACAACTGAGCCTGGGTGGTTCAGTCAGTTAAGCCTCCATCCCTGCCCCCATTTCCTGGCCCACAGACGCTAAAACCCTCAGAATCTCTGAAGCCATGGGTCTTACTGCATGTTAATGAGCTGGCCTTTGGCTGTGGGTTTCTGGATAGCCTCGGTGAGGGCTGGTGCCCAGGTAATCAACCATTTGATTAGATGACTGGAGTGATCAAGTCCTACCCTCTGGTCTCCAGGGACAGGAAAGGGGCTGGGGGGTAGGTTAATCAACAGCTGATGATTCAATCAATTATGGCTATGTAATGAAACCTCCATAAAAGTCCCTAAAGTCTAGGGTCCACAGAGCTTCTCGGTTGGCAGATGTATGGAGATATTAGTAGGGGGGGCCTTCCTGAAGAGGTCGTTGAAGGTTGGTATTCCTTCCCCCATACCTTGCCCTCTCTGCATGTCTTCCATCAGGCTGTTCCTGAGCTATATCTGTGTATTAAACTGGTAACCTAGTAATTAAACTGTTTTCCTGAGTTCTGTCAGCCTGTTCTAGCAAGTTATTTAACCAGAGAAGGCCTCATGGGGGTCTCCAATTTATAGCCAATCGGTCAGAAGCAGATGTGACAACTTAGATTCTCCATTGGTATCTGAAGCATGAGGGGTTGGGGGGGGGGTACAGTCTTACGGGACTGAGCCCTTATCTTGTGGGGTATGTGCCAACCCTAAGCAGACAATGTCAGAACTGAACTGAACTATAGGACAGCAAGGTGATGTCTGCAGAGAACGGAAGAAGTGCTTGGTGTGAGGAGAATGTCTACACATCTGCTGTCAGAACGACTGAGTGTAGAGCATGGAGAGGAGAATTAGAATTCTTTTTCCTTTTCAAGTCCCTAAAACAATGGTTAGGCAAATAATTTAAAACATATATCATTAAAAAAATCAACACAGGGATTAAAAAAAAAGGTAGACTAAAACATAAACTTCCAACCTCAAGAAATGAGGAGAGCAAAATAAAATCAAAGCCATCAGAAGGAAAACTACAAAACAGCAGAGCAAAAATCCATGACATAGAAACAGAAAAATAATAGGTAAAATCAAGGAAGCTGAAAGCTAGCTCTTTGAAGACAGAAATGATCAGAATCAGGAATAAAGAAGGGACATTGTTGTTGACCCTACAGAAATTAAAAGGATTGTGAGAACATATTATGAACTTTATCCCAACAAAGGAGACAACTTAGATGAAACAGGCAAATTCCCAGGAAGATCCAATTGTGTAGAAATACACAGATTCCTCAAGACAAATGAAATGCTGACAAAGATACATAATAGATTCGAGAAAACATAGAAAATCTGATTAACGTTCTAACAAATAAGGAAATTGAATTTGTAAATAAAAACTTTGCCAGAAAGAGAAGCCAACGTCCACATGGCTTTGCTGAAAAATCTGACCGAATATTTAAAGATGAAATAATACCAATATTTTCCATGCACTTTCAGAAAATGCAGAAGGTGGCCCTTGCTAACTCATTCTTTGAGAACTCATGCTCCCCTAATGCCAAAGGAAGCAAAGACAACACATGACAATACAGCAAATATGCCTCATAGACATGAGTATAAAACCTCAGCAAATTATTAACAAACCAAATTCAACAGCATATGGAAAGGATTATACACCATTACTCAAGGGTATTTATTTAATATCTGACAATCACCAAATGCGATACACTATATGAATAGAATTAGAGACAAACCCCTCACATTCACTTTAGTAGACTTAGAAAAGCATTTGAAACAAATCCAACCCCCATTCTTCATTTTTTTTAAAATTGGCAGACAAGGGAAACTTCTCAACTTGAAAAAAAACATCTACAAAAATCATAAAACATCATACTTAATGACTAAATACTCTTCCTCTTAAAATTAGAAACAGAAATGATGCCCCGTCTTCCAACTTCTATTCAACATTGCATTGGAGATTCCAGCCAGTGCAATAAGGAAAATAAATTAAAGGCATTCAGAGAAGAAGTCCAAAAAGGAATACAGAGGCCTCCTGTTTTCATTCACAGATCACATGACACCATATGTAGAAATTTCTAAGGAATCCACATCCTCTACCCAAAACTTATTGGAACAAATAAATGATTTAGCAAAGTTGCAGAACACAAGGTCAATATCCAATAGTAGGTGCAGTCCTGCTTCATATCTCCTGCCCTTAATTTAAGAGATTTTTCTTAGCTCCAACAAATGGTTCCATGACCATCCATTTAAGAAAAGGAAAAAGAAAAATTTAAGAATAATTTGGATTTGAGAAATTTGATTTTACATAATGACCACCTGAAAAATAAATATTTCCCCATTCTGATGTTTGCAGAGGCCCTGCAAAGTTAAGAACAATTGTCAAAATCATTGCTAACAGCTGGTCTACATCGTGATTAGATGCAGACAGTGACATTAGACAATATCTTTCCCCCGTCCCCAGACACAGGCTTCCAGGTCTCCTTGTGAGACTTACCACTCTGTATGTAGATTTCACGGGCTGCAGAACATCCCCAAAATTTCTGCCAAGTGGTGCTCTATCCACAATATTGGGAATTAATGAGGCTATCAATTGTTTGAAATATGGAGGCTCTGGACCACTGTTCAGGTTGGCTACTGTGTCCTAGAACAGAGAGCATTTGCTTAAGGAGCACACAATGTCGAGTCAAAGCCCTTTTCCCCAGGCTCCACCTCCCAGAAATGGCTTCATTACAGGAAACATACACAACACACACACATCCTCGATCCAAGAGTTAACACCTTTAACAAGATGTGGGGGAACCTTGCTAAGATGTGAGTCTAGATGTTTTGAACTTTTGTTGCTAGAGAAAATTTTGGGTCATAGACAAACTTTCACTACCACCCCACAGCCCCCCACCAAGGGAGTATAGTTCAGCGATCAGAGTATAAGCACTACTCAGGGTTAGATTCCAGACAGCCATTTTTTAAGCATGTGACTTTGGATAGGAGCCAACATATCATAAGCTCTTTTAATTTTTAAAAACTGTTGTATCTCTCTTACCAGAGTCAGTACCAAGTTTTCTTTTTTTTTTCTAGACCCTTCTCTGTGCTAATTAAAAAATATACACACTCTTTTAACTTAAAAGTTAAGATCAGCATATATCCTGACTGGTTTAACTATGTTTTCCACATTTGTCACTTTTAATAGTGTCATTGCAATGTTGATCTCAAATTTTTTAAATGTTTTATTTACTTCTGAGAGAGAGGGAGAGAGAGGGAGAGAGAGGCAGCATGAGCAGGGGAGGGTCAGAGAGAGAGGGAGACACAGAATCTGAAGCAGGCTCCAGGCTCTGAGCTGTCAGCACAGAGCCCGACGCGGGGTAGAACCCATGAACCGTTAGATCATGACCTGAGCCGAAGTTGGACGCTTAACTGACTGAGCCACCCAGGTGCCCCATTGGTCTCAAATTTTTAGTAGTCCTTCATAATGTACTCTAATCCTCACTTTATGTATTTAATCTTTTTCAACGGCCATAGCATCTGTTTATTGGCATTCCCATTTTGCAAATGGGAAAATTGACTTGGAGATATTCAGTATTCTTTTTCAAGATCACATAGCTAATCTTAGATACAGACCCATAAAATCGACTGTGACACAAATTTCTACAAAATGAACCACACTTTCTTCCTATCACTATAAAACTTGAAGACTCTATTTCAATGGGAGGAACTGTAGACGTGCAGTTATAATGAAAGTGAAAACAGAGGCCATCTCTCAGGGTGGGTTAGGGGTTCCTACTTTCCTGTATCATCTGAATATTCTATAACCAGTTACAGCCTTTATGATGAACATCAAAACAGTTCTACTTTGACAAAAGAGTACCAGACCTGAAACTGAAGGAGTGTTATGATAATACAATAAAGGGGTAATAGACCCTAAGTAAATACCTTGTACCGAAACTTCACATGGTCAGTGATTAGGTGGAGGCATATGGAATTGCCAATATTCAACCTTTTTTTTTAATGTTTTATTTATTTCTAGGAGAGACAGAGACAGTGTGAACAGGGGAGGGTCAGAGAGAGAGGGAGTCACAGACTGAAACAGGCTCCAGGCTCCGAGCTGGCAGTCAGCACAGAGCCCGACGCGGGGCTCGAACCCACAAACCGCGAGATCATGACCTGAGTGAAAGTCGGACGCTTAACCGACTAAGCCACCCAGGCGCCCCGCCAATATTCAACTTTTTGAGCCACAGAAACAGCCATTTCATTGTTTCAACTTGCTCTGACCAAGCTTTTTCCCCGAAAAGGCTTTATTATCTACGCTATGCCCTAATTCTTTCTCAGCCTTTATTGGGCTTATGTGGTATCATATAAAGATCTGTTTATTATTTTATGCCCTTTATCCTGCTTGTTGAGTTATTTTCTGGCAGGATAGTCAGCTTCATTAATAACTGCATCCCAAAGGAAGATGTCCACAGTGGAGTTCTTTTAAGGAAACTTGTTTAGATGTACCTACTCTAGGTAGACATGTGTGTACGCACATTCCAGGGTACTTGCTGTATTTTCATCACATCTAAACTTCTATTGATTATAGCAACTATTGTTTTTGAACTACCAAGAAAGTAAAAACATGCTACCAATTTTAACCATAAGATTCCTGTGATCAGAAGGTACAGCCCAATTCCAGAGATGTTACAATATGGAAAATGGGCATCTCAGAAGGAATGTCCCACTCAACTCATGAAGTCATTGGAAGGACAACCGCTGGGACTCGAAAACACTGGTTCAAACTCCCAGCTGCAGTTAAAGTGAGCCTGATGAGTTATCACCTCTAAACCAATTTGCTTATCTGTAAAGGGGGAATGATACTGCCATATTCCCATGACAATCATGAGGATAGCATGAGATAATATACATGCTCAAAGCTATCATCACCAAAAGATATTAACTGAATCTGAATTTCCTGTCAGTTTCATTTCTTATAGATACTTCATAACTACAAACTTTTTAAATATAAAGGTTTTGAAAAAACTGAACATTTGCAGCTAAGGTTTTCTTTGGCTTCCCTCTGCCTCTCCCCACCCGAGACACACACATACACATGCACACACACAAGCGCACACAGGTGTATTAGTTTTGGTTACCGTAGCAATGGCCTTAGCAAGGGCTCTGAAGAGCTGGATGTAAGCAGACAGGGTGTGTGGTCCATAAATTGTAGAGGCTGCCTCGTACCGCTGAGCCTGCAAGAGAGGCAGGGCTGAGTTTTATACCGTTCTACATATCTCAATCCATTTTCAGAGGGCCCACGTCTTTGGTGAGGGGTGATTCTGGACAGCTCACATAATTCAAACTGGCCTAATCCAAGATTTAATTATGACCAAGGAGGAGACTTTTGCATATACCAGTTACAGTAAATGGCTCCCGTCCGCTAGTTGTTAAAGACAATGGCTTCTCTTGGCTTCTGGTATTTGGACTGACCAGTCCATCTACTCTGAAAGAGGGAAACGGCTCCTAAGCTGAAGTCTATTTTAAGTATTTGTTATATAAATGTTTGCCCTGAAGGAGCATAGCAGGAGGGGGGGAAATGAGGGAAAATGAGAATCTCAGGGACTCCTGGAGCAAATGGGTAGTAGTGGTGCTGACTGGAGAAGGACATTTAACCATCATGGAGCTATAAAATAGCTCCTCTCCTTTAGCTGAGCTGCAAGCCTTAGGTTTTTCCACAGGAACCTCAGACTCCTCAAATCGAAAGTGGGTCCTATCACTCCAAATATACCTCCCTCCCTGCAACATTCTCCATCTCAGTGAACGCTCCCTCCTTCACCAGTGTAGACCCCTCTCCCTGCCTCATCCTACATCCTCTGAGTCCCCAAGCTACTATTACCTGGAATCCCTTGAACTCTCTGTCTCTCCTGATTTTACTGTGGCCAAACACTTGGCTCTCACCCAGATCATAACGACCACTTCCTAATCAGTTCTCTGCCTCCACACTTAATCTTCCAATTGAGTTTTCTACACTGACATCTTAGTGACCTTTCTAGATCACAAACTTGATCAGAACACTCCTCCCTTGGAATGAATTCTACTGGACTTTCCAAAGCCTTCCTTATTGACGTAAATTTCGGTGGCATAGGATAAAGGATGCTCACTCAACCCATCCTCCCCCATCAACTAGTCCCTGTCTCGCTGCCCTCAACCAACTGTGGCCTCACAAATGTACTAACTCGGTGCCCCTGGACCTTGAATGCATAGCTTCCTCAATATGAACCTCCTTATTCACTTTCATTTGCCTAACTAGTCCTTACTCATTCTCAAGAACTCCCACAGATGTTACATCTTCCAGAAAATCTGCCAGTCTCCATTCCTCCAAGACCTAATATAGACTAATGCACTTCCCCTTTGTTTTCATATCACCCTCTGCATCCCTTTTACAGAACTGTAATTACCTGCTCTTCTCTGTCTTTCACTAGACCATAAGCCCTAGTAATCTTAAGGGTAGAGGCAGATTTTTACATATTGTTATGGTCAGATAGTAGCTAGTACAGTATCTGTCACAACACATATCTATTGAATAAATTAGTGAATAAATAAATTAATATTAATCCGTATAGGAGCCTGTCCCTAAGAGAAGCTAGAAGGCGTTCCTAACCTTATTTGTGCCATTGGATTCCTTTGGCTGTCTGTTGAGGCCTATGGACCCCTCTCAGAGTAAATGTTTCTAAATGTATAAAACAAAATACATGGTTGACAAAGAAAATCAATTAGACTGACAGATATTAGTCAAACATTAATAAAACATTTTTGTGATAACATAATGTTTGTTCTTCACTGAATAACAAGTTTGTGCTTCTTGACTGAGTAATAAGATCTAGTAGCAGATCTAATAACTGCTGTGATTTTAAAATAGCAATGAGAGTGAAATATTTCCAAATCAGCAATAACTCTATGTGATACAAAAAGCATCTGTGGTTCCCATCGGTGACAAAGTCAGAGACACTGCTAGTATTATTGTCGTTTGATACCTACATTCATAATGGAAGGAAATACTAAGTTAACAGTTACAGAGAAATGAAACGCTGGATAAATGAAAATTATTCACATCCAAGTGTACCCCAGTTAGGAATATTTATTCAACAGGATTTCCTAAAAGGCAGGGACTTTCAGGAAAGTCAGCAGAGGGGAGTGGGGCAGAGCCCCTTGCTGGCATCACTGGACGTTTGTCAAGGAGCAGACTGAATCCCTCCACGTGCACTGCCAAGATATGCCAGCACCCACATTTGTTACCAATGCCCCCGAAAAAATAACTTCTTTCAGAAAAAGTAGAGTTCAGTGAGACGAGAATTCTGGAAATTCTCGGAAATTCTTGGAAAGGGCAAACTCCCAGAGACAACCTCTGGCTTATCCTTCTCTCATCTGTCCCCAAACAAAATCACCTCTCAAAAACATCTCTAAGGAAGTCTAGAAAGAAAACCTGCATTTGACACAACAGTCTTGACGAGGGTATGGTTCATTGGAATGATGAGAACTTTTTTACCTTACCTGATATTCTTCAAAGGTGGTAATATAATGTGTATACACATTGCACAGGCCTGAAATAACAGCAGTCATATTCTGCATCCCATGGGTTGCAAATTCCTGGTTGGGGAAAGGTAGCATCCAACAAAATTACTCTTCTTTGTAGTGTATGCTCTCAGTCCAGTTACACTTAACATACAATCATAGATGTGAATCAGTAGTGGAAGAGGTCTTTCTTAACATCATTCCTAATGATCAAAACTGCTTGGGGAAGCCAAGGACCAATGAGGCCTTGGGGGAAAGTTAGAGCCATAATGGCACTACGGTCGGGCAAGTCAGTGAATCTATGAACATCTCAGTGATTGGATTTGCAGATATAGAATCTTCTTATTACTAAAATACAGACACTAAATCCATTTCCTAAACAAGTATAATAGGAGGATACTAGCTAACCGTAGTGGTTATTTCCAGCTCCAAGGATGATTAGGTCATTTTATTTTTTTTTTAATTTTTTTTTAAATGTTTTATTTATTTCTAGGAGAGAGAGAGAGACAGCGTGAGCAGCGGAGGGCCAGAGAGAGAGGGAGTCACAGACTGAAACAGGCTCCAGGCTCTGAGCTGGCAGTCGGCACAGAGCCCGACGCGGGGCTCGAACCCACGAACCGCGAGATCATGACCTAAGGGAAAGTCGGACGCTTAACCGACTAAGCCACCCAGGCGCCCCAGATTAGGTCATTTTAAAACCATCTACAATACTTCCTGAATAGGAAGAAAATCAGAAATACAGATAAAATAAAGAACTCCTAACATAGATTAGATTTTATTTAGACAGGACTTCAAGATATTAAGGTACATAGAGTTATTTACTATTTAATCCATAAAATATTATCGATTTTAAATTATTAATATGCAATGTTAATAAATATTAATATGTTGCATTATATTAATATTATATATTAATAAAATATTTAAACCAGATTATCATTTCCTTGTCATTTTTAAGCTTATTTTTATACCACTAATATTTCATATTCGCCTCTATGCATTACTTTCAAGTAGTGTGAAACTCTAGGCATCTTAGCAACAATTAATTTTAAAGGTTTCAGATCATAGGATTAGGGAATTCTTTTCTCTTCCTCAAATATAAATGCAGACATATTTTATTTCATTCTTAACTTACTGCTTGAACTGCCTCTCGAAGTCTTCGTCCAGACATGGTCCTGAGTCAAGAAAACAAAATTATCTAAGTGTTTCCCGACTCCGAATGCATGCAAAGAACACAGAACTTGCAGTGAAAGACAAATGTGATCTTGGCTCATAAGATAATGTGGTAAGGGGCATACAAGCTCTATGACGAGGCAGAACTAAAGTTGAGCTCCTTTTCCCTAGCTCTCCTGTCTTCAGAACAAATCCTCAACTAAAAACAGACAACTTGAAGGAAGGAAAGGGCATCAGTGAATATCACTGGCAAAGACTACAATCATTTTCCATCCGATGATTCAACAAAATTATACCCTTTGTGTTCAATGTTGGTAAGAACTGAGGCAAGTTCAGAATGTACGTGCTCCTGCCTACAAAGAATTTTTCATTTCATTCCTTCATTGAATCCTTAATAAAACACAGCATCTGCTACATAAGTGGCCCCCTTCTAAGAATTCAAGCAAAGCAACAGATGAATAAAAGCAAGAAGCAAATAAAGTCAACAAGCAAATAAAAGAAGTGGCAATAATTGCTACAGGGACCATAAAGCAGAGTAAGGGTGAAAGGGCGATGGCGGCGGTCCTTGTAATGAGGAGGAGACATGGTGGAGGTGGTGGGTGAGGACAGTTGGACTGGCATCTCTGTTACAGATCTGAACAAAGAACTGAAGGAATAAAAGAGTCAGTCATGGGGATAAAAGGAGGGTCAGGCTTTCATGCAGAAGGAACCTTAAGTTCCTAAGCCCTAAGACAAGAGCATGCTTGGTGGTCTGGGAAATGAAGCAAAGGAGGGGTGAGTAAGAGGGAGAGGGGTAGGAAATCAGAGAGGTTGCAGAGGGTAAAATCACACAGGGCCCTGTAGGATGTTGTAAGGGTTTAAGAGTTGACCTAGAGTGGGATGGGAACCCACTGGAGGGGTTTGAGCCCTGACATGATGTAAGTTATGTTTTAAAGGGTTTTCTCCAAGCAAAGTGTCAAGAAAAGGCTATAGTGGAGTAAGAGACACAGGAAAGGGTTGACACAGGAATCTCGGGGAGAGATTACGGTGGCACAGACCAGGGAGAGGGCGATAGAAACTGTTGGGTAGATGGTGCAGAATTTGCTGCAAGATGGGAAGGGGGAGGCGAGGGGAATTGAAAAAAAGAGAGAATTCAGGGATGACTCCAAGCTTTAGGGCCTGAGAAACTGGAAAGATATAAATTTGCTACTTACTAAGACAGGGAAGACTGCATAAGGATTTAAAACAATCTTTCCCACTTCGAATAAGTCAACTGATTGTTTCAAGTATTTGTATTTTGATACAATTTCAAGTCTTTCTACTGACACATCACATCATGTCCATTTGGAACGATAAGTTTTCAAACGCTCATGTTTGCTACTATTTACCCCCTAGTAACACACACAGAAAGAGTTATTCTTCAGAGGCCCACCCAAAGAGGGTTGGGATATTTGTCACCATTCCCAGTGGTTGGGATATTTGTCGCCATTACCAGTATGTATAACACAAAGGAGCCAGCACAGAATGATCTCCGATGAGAAGAAGCGATTGCAACACAAACACATACACAGTCATTACAGTTTTAACCACAAAGTAACAAAGAAAACTTACGTAAACTCCCCAGGGATGGCAACTATGGCCAAGGACCCAACAGTGATCATCTGAACATCAACAATCTCTGGGTGCCACGGATGCGGTTTTATCAGCTAAGAACCCAAAACATGAAAACTGTGTTAAAAGGATGTGGTCCTTTCTGTAGTCAAGAGACAGATGATACTCACAGAGTTTCCTTTATTACAGGATTTGAAATATTTCCAGCTGGCTTTGGTGCTTTCTCCTCTTAGCATAGATTTTCTTTCTAATTAATGAGATCGTGTTCAATATTCTATCTGGGCATAATATATGGATCTCAAATGCCAATGCGCCATTAACCAGAACTTACTTCCTCATCGGTAAATATTTTGGTGGATGTGGCATGAGGGTCACAATGTGTCACAGGTAACCAGAGAGGACTGTGCAGGATGAATAACAATTCTACCAGCACGGGAACAGCTTAATGATTAATGATTAACTCAATGATTTCCCTTTTTAGTCCTGTTACCAAGTCTTGCCTTCCTTTCCAAGTTTTCTCCAAGACAATCTATCCTTTTCCATAGTCAGATTAGTGCAGAAGCTTTCCCTCTATCCCTTCCATTCCTTTCTTTCTTCTTCCTGAAGAATTCTAATTGAATATTAGGGGGAAAACACGCGATTTAAAATTTTTCCTTTCTCAACAATTTTTATTATGAACCCTAGCATGAAGTTTTGACAATTAGAATGTGAAAATCCATGGTCCAAAGCAGTATTAAAAGAATATTGCTTTAGTTAATCAAGTTGCCTGAATTGTGAGAAAATGGGGACGTGAACTTGTCTTTTTTTTTTTTACAGGACCTGAGTTGTTTTTCTCTGCAGAGAACGGTGTATGAACTCCTTTCAGGAGTCAACATCAATGAATCCTGAATAAGATAGATTTTTGTCTAATTCTTCCTTTTCCACTGTTTTAACTGTTCCAGTTATTTATCATAAATTCTAAGTCATGATATTTAGTAATAATACTCCTTATTCCTTAAAGTGTGATTCTTAATATACATATTTTTAATATTAAAATTTAATGTGAGAATATCTGAATAAGAACTCCCATGTCAACAAAGATCTATCATCTGTCTCTGACAATTCAGAAGTTTTAAAATAATAATAATATGCTAATTTTGCCATCATAGTCAAAATGTGTTACCTCTCCAGTGTGAAGAAGGATTGGCTTTGGTTTATGACAGTTTTTGATTTCTTCAGATGGCTTGCCCAGGAGCTGATCTCGAAGAGTGTCCCAAAATGGATCCCCTACTGTTGTCCCTATCGGGAATATTAAAACCAATTTGATTCCAATGCTCTGAAAAATGTCATCACTTTGACAAATGCAGAACAATACTTTTATTACAAAGATATAATTAAGGTGGTTGTCCACTAATTCCAAACAGTTTGATAAGAGAAGAGGAAAAATTTCCTGTGCTTCCTAAAATAAGAGTCATTATTTAATTAGATCCTTGGTGTGGCCGATAGGATAAAAGAATGTATTTTTCAACATCCTTAAGGTTTTATTTCCATCACTCCTCCTCATCCATGTAGTAAATAAAAACAAAATGATATAAGTAATTATAGATCAATGAACTAAATCTCTTTTTTTCCCACTGTAGAAACAAAAAAATGTCACCTCCAACTTGAAGTACTGATTGTTTGGCTTGTGGTCCACAGAGAGAGCCTCTCTTAACTCCCTGCTTAATTATCTACATGTGCATGCACACACACAGACACACACACACACACACACACACAGAGACACACAGTAAAAAAAAAAAAATCAAACCTAAAAGCAACAATCTGGGGGAAGCCAATGAACTTAGGATCTATATTTCATTCGGAAAATATAACAATTATAAACATATATGGGCCTACTAACAGAGCCCAAAAATATATGAACCAAGACTGACAGAAATGGAGGGAGAAAGAGACAATCAATAATAGCTGGAGCTTTAATAACCCCACTTTTAGTAATATGGCTCAGTTGGTTCAGCATCCAGCTTCTGCTCAGGTCATCATCTCTGGTTCATGGGTTCGAGCCCTACATTGGGCTCTATGATGACAGCTCAGAGCCTGGAGTCTGCTTCAGACTCTGTGTCTCCTTCCCTCTGCCCCTCCCCCACTCACACTCTGTCTCTCTCTCTCTCTCAAAAATAAACATTAAAAAAAGCAATAACCCCACTTTCAGTAATAGAGGGGACAACACATCAGAAGATCAACATCAGAAAACGTGAGCAACACTAGAGCCAAGTGGACCTAATAGGTACCTGCAGATGCATCCATCCACAGAACAAGAACATAACGATCACTCTGTGCAAGTGCATACAGAGAGCGTCTAGGATAGACTATAGGCTGACCATGAAACAAATGCCAGTAAACTTCAAAGGTATAAATAATGCAAAGTATGTTTTACAATCACAATGTGATGACATTAGGAATAAATAACAGAAGAAAATTGGGGAGACTCACAAATACATGGAAATTAAGCAACACGATCATAAATGGATAGTGGTCAAGGAAGAAATTAAAAGAAAATATGAAAACCCTTTCCGATAAATGCAAGTAAAGACACCATTTACCAAAAGTGATGGGATGTGGTGAAAGAAGTGCTTGGAGGGAAATGTATAGCTTTAAATGCCCAGATTAAGAAAAAAGAGGAGAGTGACATTGCAAGAAGGCAAAGTAGAAAATATGAGTCTTTGTCTCCCCACAGAAAACAATAATTAGCTAGTCGCAAGTGAAAATAGTCCTGGGAGGGCTCAAGAGACCAATTAAGAGCCTATGGAGCCAAAGATGGAATAACCACCCAGAAACGATCACTGGAAGGATGACCTGAGCAGAAACAGCTAGGAACAAAGAAGAAGCATAAAGACTCAGTATCAGCCATATAGCAGGTGCCATCACAGTGCCCAGTGGCCCACTCCATGGAGGACCCCAGCAGGAATTGCCAGTCACCAGCCCCCAAGAAAGGCTTCCAGAGGTTTTTACAGTAAAGGGCCCTGGACTCTACACTGGCACAGACCCAAGCAGCCTGCTCCACAGAGGACACCGGCAGCTTTTGTGACTGAGGTAACCAGTGGCCATCACGGACTCCCCTACCCCAGGGGAGAAAGAGCACTCTTCCTCACCCATAAAGAGCTGCCACTGCATCACCCTGGGACCAGAATTGTCAGCCCCCATGCCCAGCCCCACGTGTGCCCCTGACCCACAGCTGCACCTGCTCCATCCACACCCGTTTAAGAACACAGTGCTGTGCCAGCGCTACGTGTACCTGTGCTCCAGACCTTGGGTCTGCAGCTGCTCTGTGTGTACCTGAAGCTCAGGCACTGGGGCCACCACCACTGCAGGCCATCCTGGACCTCAGAGGCACTGTCTCCTGCAAGCACCTGTGCTCCAATCCGCAGTTCTGTAGCTGTTGCACAGGTACCCACACATCAGGCACAGAACCGCTACTGCTACTGTGAAGCCAGTGTCCTGGACCCTGGCTGCCCTTGCTCCATGAGCACCCATGCTCCAGATCTCAGGGCTGTCACTGGTCCATGGGCATTCATGCCTCAGCCACCAGTGCCACCACTCCTGTGAGGGCACCTGCAAGCCAAACCTAGCCCCCAGAGAGATCCACTCAGCTGTGACATTCCCTGAGTGGGGGGAAGATCAGGAGAATTTCAGCAGAAGCCTCGAGATCCTAATAGCATTGATGGCAGCTGAAGACACCCATAGCCTTGGCTTTTAAGGACCCGTGCTATCTTCACCCACACTGACCTAAGCTGAGAGATCTACATGGAGAACATGCCAGTAGGCCCGCCCTGGATGTGGAACTGCCACAGCTCACCCATCCAATGTACCTGCGCACACCCATGGACAAAGGTCTTTCCCCCCCACAACCAGTCTGCAAAGTCTAAAAGAGGTGACCGCTCTAGCAAATACACAGAAAAAACTCAAGAAAACCACAAAAATCAAGGAAACATGACACCACCAATGGAACACAATTTTCCAATAACTGATCCCAAAGAAATGAAGATCTATGAAAAGCCAAATAATTCAAAATAATTTTTAAGAAAGCTCAACAAGCTACAAGAGAACATAGCTAGACAACTTAACAAAATCAGAGAAACCTCATATAAATAAAATGAAAAGTTCATCAGAGAGACAAAAATCATTTAAAAAAAAAGAAATTCTAGAGCTGAAGAATATGGTGAATGAAATGACAACACATTAGATAGCATGTCAATAGCAGATCTGGTCAAGGAGAAGAAACAATCTGTCAATTCAAAGACAAGTCATTTAAAATTATCTAATTAGAGGAGGAAAAACAATTAAGAAGAGTGAAGGAAGCCTACATGAACTATGGAACACAAAATGCTAAAGGGAGCTTTTCCAAACTAAAATACAATGATGCTATTAGTACATAAAATATATGATAGTATAAAACTTCCTGGTAAAGGTGAGTAGATAATCAAAATAAGAGTACTCTAATTCTATAATGATAGTGTATAAATCACAGAACTCTGGTATGAAGGTTAAAAGACAAAAGTATTAAAAATAACTAAGGCAACAGTAACTTGTTAATGGACACATGATACAAAAAGATGCAAATTGTGACATCAAAAACATAAAATATGGGAAGAGGAGATAAGAGGGTAGTTATTTTATGCAATCAAAGTTAAATTACCAGCTTAAAATAGATTGTTATAATGATAACATGTCTTATGTAAACCTCATGGTAACCAGAAAGCAAATACCTATAGTAGATATACAAAACATAAAGGAATCAAAGCATGCCACTGTTGAAAATCATCAAATCACAGAGACAAATAAAGGAACAAGGTTCTACAAAACAGCCAGAAAACAATAAGATGGCATTAATTAAGTCCTTAACTTCAAATAATTACTCTAAATGTAAGTGGATTAAATTCTCCACACAGAAGGTATAGAGTGATTGAATGGGGGGAAACGACCTGACTATATGCAGCCTACAAGAGTCTCATTTCAGCTTTAAGAACACACATAGGCTTGGGGCACCTGGGTGGCTCAGTTGGTTAAGCATCTGACTTCGGCTCAGGTCATGATCTCACAGTTTGTGGGTTCGACTCCCACATAGGTCTCTGTGCTGACATCTTGGAGCCTGGAGCCTGCTTTGGATTCTGTGTCTCGCTCTCTCTCTGCCCCTACCCTGCTCATGCACTGTCTCTCTCTCTCTCTCTCTCCATCTCTCAAAACTGAATAAACATTTAAAAAAAGAACACACATAGTCTTAAAAAAAAAAGAATAGACTTAAAGAGATGGAAAAGTATATTCCATGTAAATAGAAACCAAAAGTGAGTAGGAGCCTGTTCACAACAGACAAAACAGATATTAAATATAAAACTGTAACAAGAGACAAAGAAGGTCATCATATAATGATAAAATGGGTAACTCATCAAGATGATATAACAATTACAAATATTTATGCCTTCAATATTGGAGCACCTAAATATATAAAACAAAGATGAAAAGATATGAAGGGAGAAAATGAACATTACAATAATAGTAGAGAAGCAATGTTTTTATTTTTTACCCCACTTTTAACAATGAAGAGATCATCCTGACAAAAAATCAACAATGAAACGTTGGACTTGAACCACACCTTAGACCAAATGGACCCAACAGACGTATATAGAACATTTCACCCAACAGCAACAGAATACATATTCTTCTCAAGTGCACATGATACTCTCCAGAATGGATCATATGCTAGGTAACAAAACAAGCCATAATAAAGTTAGAAGACTGAAATCATACAGTTATCTTTTCTACTAAAACCAGAAACCAAATAAGAGAAAAACTGGGAAATTTGCAAATATGCAGAGATTAAGCAACACACTCCTGAACAACTAAGAGGTCAAAGAAGAAATCAAACGGGAAATAACACATATCCCAACTGTATTCATTAATTTGTTAATTACTGGTTCTGGAATATACACATATAAAAGGCAAGAATGGAAGCAGCCAAAATGTTCCCTATAGGTGATACTCATCCATTTTTCCACTTTCTCTATGTTACATTCTCATATATACATTCTCATGTTATATTACAGAGATGATCAGGACGAAACCTATAATAATCAGTTATAAATGTGTGGACATACAAGAACAAGATCGGACACCCCATGTTTGGGCTCCAGAATGCCTCTGCCCTGAGGACTTTGTGCTTCAATAAAGGAACCAGAGAAAGAAGCAGAGTGAACTCATATTGTTGAAGGTCAAAGACAATCCCACTCTGTGCTCCTCCAAACCCCACCCTCACCCCAGTTCCATTAAAAACCATTCATCCAGGGGCACCTGAGTGGCTCAGTCAGTTAAGCCTCCGACTTAAGCTCAGGTCATGATCTCACAGTTTGTGGGTTCATGGCCCACATTGGGCTCTGTACTGACAGCTCAGCCTGGAGCCTGCTTTGGATCTATGTCTCCCTCTCTCTCTGCCCTTCCCTGCTCACACTCTGTTTCTCTCTTTCAAAAATAAACATTTAAAAGAATCCATCCACACACTGTGAAATGCAAAGAAAAGCTGTCTTGCGTTCTATTTGAACCCATGGAGGCTAACTTCCAGAAGACACCCATCCCTGGGAAATGTGACTATCGTGTGCACACCTGGAAAGTGTGCACACCCCTGAGTTTAAAGATAATAGTAAAAAATAAAAATGTATTGGCTGCAATGAAACCCTTCGGAACCTGGAGGCTTCAGACCCCAGAACCCCAGATGTCATCAGAGGGCACCTCACCCTGAGTGAAGTTGAAGCTCCCAAACCCGTCGATTGTGCCAGCTGCGAAACTGTAGCCCAGTGCCGGTTTGCACGTTTTTGCCTAAAGGCAAAAACAACACAAAGGTAAAAAGTAAACAAAGCAAGAAACAGAAGTCAAACTTCCTGTAAGTAATGAGATCAGCCCAGAGCTTTCCCCTTGTGGCATAATCAGTGTGGCTCAGCGACACTTACCGTGTGTGTGGAGTTGAGCCAGACGGTGACGTTGGACATATTCACCCACTGATGAGCCGCTGCCAGTGGCCCGGTGACCTCCTGGGAGGTGGAGGCGTACAGTTCCTAGAAAACCCACACAGGCTCACTGATAACCGGAAGAGCTAAAATGAGTAGTGCCAATTGCACCCCATCAGCTCCAGTTTGGAAAAGCATCTCTCAGCCAAGTTTTGGTTTGCCGGCTGCTTAGAAATGGCCACTACCCATGTGGGTCTCTCTGCCAAATCCAGTTGCTTCCCAGACTCATGGGGGCCCTGAGACCATTGACCTGTGCTTACTCCCCACAAAGATGAAAGTCTAGTGAGACAGCCTGTAGCACAGAAAGGCCTCAATCTCACTTGAAAGACAGTCAAGAAAATTTAAGATTAGGAGTAGTTGGGCCCATCACTGTCTTCACCAGGAGAGCTTACCCTCAGGGACTCTCTGAGCGAGTTCCTTGCCACCAAGGGCAGCTGGAAAGCCGTCTTGCCCCACCCACCATCTGTGCTTTGCAGTTCTGTTCTGTTCTGTTTTGCTTTGTTTTCCTGCAGGGTGAATTGGTGCTTTCTTAACCTTACAAGGAAATGGGAGTCCTCGTGTTTGGAAATGTTGGTTCGTACAGATGTGCAGCAGACATGGTAGGCCAGTCCTGCCTCAGCACATGCCCCTTTCCTTGACACCTGACTGTCCCCACTCTGTCCCCATCATCGATTCTACAGTCACGTGGGGGCTCTGGAGGGGGGGTTGTCAGTAACACCAGCTGCAGTCTGTCTTTCTGATGAAGACCCGAGGTGTGCCTTGCTGAGAAGAGTTTCCAGAATGTGAGACAAATCCCTGTGACCCCTGGGCCCCAAAGAGTAACACTGAGGTGTGTCACGGGTGCGGACCCTAAATAGAATCTGTTAATTTAGAGCAATCCACCGATGATACCATCGGAATTATAAAGGAACTGCAGCAATTAGGCTGCTGTCTAATGTTTTTAAAGGTGCTTTTGTTCTTCCTTAACTGCTCCTGACACATTTTAGAACCCTTGGAGAAAATATTTACTTAAACATATGCACGTGCACGCCGCAGCAAAGGTATGACTGAGCCGTGCAAAGGGAGGGATTTAACTATGGGAGATACCACAGCCTGACGTCATCTTTTATTTTTTTTATGTTTATTTATTTTTGAGAGAGAGAGAGAGAGACAGATTAGAGGGCGAGTGGGGGAGGGCAAAGAGAGAGGGAGACACATAAGCTGAAGCAGGCTTCAGGCTCTGAGCTGTCAGCACAGAGCCCAGCAAAGAACTTGAACCCACAAACCATGAGATCATGACCTGAGCCGAAGTTGGACACAACCGACTAAGCCACCCAGGTGCACTATCCTTTGTCTTTTCAATCAGACATCTGGGGCACCTGGGTGGCTCAGCCAATTAAGCACCTGACTTCAGCTCAGGTCATCATTTCACAGTTCATGGGTTCGAGCCCCACGTCGGGCTCTGAGCACACAGCACGGAGCTTGCTTGGGATTCTCTCCCTCGCTCTCTGCCCCTTCCCTACTAGCACTTTCTCTCTCTTTCAAAATAAACAAGTTAAAAGAAATATCTGATTATCTGTCTCCATAGGAGCTGACACAAAATATGGGGGTTACAGGGAATGGAAGACACAGTTTAGCAGAGGGAGAAGCACAGAGCAACTGCTCATAATCTCACTGAAGACCAGATTCTGTCCTCATCAAAAAATGTTTTAAAAAGGAAAGAGAAGAAAACACAAGATGGATAGTTTATGCCACCTTGAAGACAAGGAATCCATTGGAATCTGAATTGCCAGAGTGGCGGGCGAACGGCTCAGCTTTGCCTTGACATTGAGGGCATCAAGCATGGCCGGGCAGCGGGGAGGGTTTGGATCGGTCTGGTCATGCCTGGCACCATGTTACCTGGAATATTTTCACCATCTGTCACCATGCCGCCACCATTGGGGCAAGCACTCTGGCTCAAACAGAATGTTTCCCTGCCTCGTTGGTTTTAAAACCACTTCCTCTCAGAAGTCAGAGGAGCAGTCAGAGCGGGGTTCCTGTGCTCTGGGGAGCAGCCTTCCTGGGTGCTGGAACAGTGCTCTTCCAGCCTCCAGGGCAGCGAGAGCTCCTGCTGTCCCTTACCGTCACCGTCACCGACTCTGTAAGAAGCGCCGTGCATGGATTCGAAAGAACTAGGTTAAGTGAAGGTGAAAGAAGCCAGGCCCACGGCTGACCTTTGCTCTCTGATAGATGATCCCTCCGATAATCTGGGTGCTGTTGAGCATGTCGTGTCCGGGTCCTGAAGCGACGCACATGCTAGACTATAACACGGGCAGACAAGACCGGCTCTTAGTGAAAGAAGCAATTATTTTAAGGAATGCAAAATCACAAGTGAGTCTGAGCAAATCAGAAACCCGCTCCCAGTTACGTTGGAGCACATCCATGGCCCTCTGGAGAAAGTCAGTATATACATCTGGCTCTATCTTTCACTTTTGACACCACGAAATTTGGAAATTGACCAGATACTTAAGTATTATGACTGAAAATTAAAAAGTATTAAAGAAAATGTGGAAGAACACCTTCTTTATAACCTTTGATTCATCCCTACTGAGTTGCATTTTCTCTCATTTGTGATGAAAAGCATCCTACATGTATATCAAAATTATCACATTGTGCGCCTTAAAATTATATAATGTTATCTCTCAACTACATCTCAATAAATCTGGGAGGAAAAAAGCAAAAACAAAAAACCATTCCTCCTGGATACACAATAGAACAATGATGAAATAGGTAATTTGTAAAAAAGAAATGTAAATGTCCATTCAACATTAAAATATATTCAATCCTGAAAATAATTAAATACGCATTTAAACTATCAACAGAGAACTCTTTGCATATTGTGTTGGCAAAGACTGAGAGCTTGAAAAACCAGGTGTCAGGAGGCTTTGGGGACAGTCTCACTCACGCACTGTGGCTGGGGACAGAACTCGTGTGCGCCCCACGGGAGCTGGGCTTTCTCTTGAACCACAAATTTGCTTTTAAGAATTTGTCCTACAAATATCATATGTTTGCACGTATAGGAGGATTAGGAGGAACTTGACGGAGGAACAAGGGGGAGAAGAAGGGCGGAAATGGTGGGGGAAAGGGAGAGAGGCAAACCATGAGAGACTCTTGAATGCTGACAAAAACTGAGGACTGATGGATGTGGGGGGGAGGGGGGGAGGGGCATGGAGGAGGGCACTTTGGGGATGAGCACTGAGTGTTATGTGGAAACTAATTTGACAATAAACTATTTGTAAAAAAATAAATAAATAAAAAAAATAAAAAAAAAAAAGAAAATGTCCTGAGGTGAAACTCATACACATGTGAAAATATGTATGACACACATACTGACCATAGTATTTTTATGTGACAGAAGGAAAAAAGAGGGGAGAGAAGGGTGTGAAGGAAGAGAGGAGGGAAAGAAGGAAAATAGTCATCAGTCATCAGTTTGTTCTCAGCATTCAAGAATCTCTCATGGTTTGGGAAGGAGGGGAAGGAGGGTGATGGGCATGGAGGAGGGCACTTGTGGGGATGAGCACTGGGTGCTATATGGAAGCCAACTTGACAATAAACTATTTTTTAAAAAAAGAAGAAGCAAAATACCACAAGGGGATTGGTGAACTAATTTATGGAACTTAAAATTGAAAACTATGGCATTCGTTTAAAGTATATTCACTGTAGGGGCGATAGGGTGGCTCAGTTGGTTAAACACCTGCCTCTTGAATTTGGCTCAGGTCATGATCCCAGGGTTATGGATTCAAGCCCCGTGTTGGGTTTCCTGGTGAACATGAAGCCCACTTGGGATTCTCTCTCTTCCTCGCCTTCTGCCCATCCTGTTTTCTCTCTCTCTCTTTCTCTCTTTCAAAATAAGTAAATACACTTAAAAAATAAAGTACATTCACTGGAAAAAAGAAAGCAGTTATAGAACAACATCACAATATAGCCTCGTTTATATACACCTGTACACGCATAGGCGCATGGACACGGAAAGGCCGTCTAGTAGGATGTTCATTGAAGTTTTAACAGGTTAATTGTGGAGTTCAAGGCTGCTCATTGACCTTCTTTATTTTCTGATCTTTTCAACATTGTTTGAATTTTTAACAAGTCTTCATCTTTTTTTTAATTAAAGCTGGTTTCTGAAGTTAAAAAAAAATCTGTTTAAAGAACCTACAGGAAAGCAAAAGATACAGCAACATGTGCCTGTTTCCCTTTCTGTTTCTGAAGTGAATCACGATTTTGTTCAAAAGGCCATCACTTCTTTTACAGTCAGTGATTCCATTCCCAGTGCAGGTAAGTCTAAGGTGACCATGGCAATTCCTGAGGCCTCGCCAAAGATGGGTCAGAAACCCCAGCGGGAGCCAGTCAGCACACCCCATTTCCCCAGCAACTGTTTCGGTCCAGGAATGGATATGTACGTCACATGACCCAATCAGAATGAAAAGAACTTTTATTCCAGGGTTAGAGAAAGGTATTCTCTCTCTCCTACAGTATTTTGGGGGGAGAAAAGAATCTACCATCCTGGGTACTGACTGACATATTGCAGTCACAAGGGAAACCAATCTAACAGATGGAACAGAATAGAGAGGAAGAGAATTCTGTTCTGAGAGAGGTGTGATTCTGTGGTCATTTTTAATGATTACAAAGTGTGCTCATTGTAGGAAAAAAAAACATAAAAGTGTATAAACAAAATAAAAATAATAAATATCAACACAATAAAAAAAAAACCCTATAATAACAATGCCAAACAGAGAAAACCAGGGTTAACAATTTGGTGTGTTTCACTTTGTCTTTTCACTATGACACATTTATTTTCAAAAGTGCAATCATAATGAATATGCAATATTAAATCCTGATTTTCTTTTTTAAAATTCTTTAATGTTTGTTTATTTTTGAGAGAGAGGAATCAGAGCATGAGTCGGGGAGGGACAGAGAGAGAGAGGGAGACACAGAATCTGAAGCAGGCTCCAGGCTCCCAGCTGTCAGCACAGAGCCCAATGTGGGGCTCAAATTCATGAACTGTGAGATCATGACCTGAGCCAAAGTGAGAGGCTCAACCGACTGAGCCACCCAGGCATCCCCTAAATCCTGATTTTCTTAATCAATTGTATACTATGAGCTTTTCCCTACAGTAAGTATTCCAACGCAGCACTGTGTTGATGCAAAACATTCTACTGCAAATAGGTGTCATCATTTATTTAAACATTTCCTCTCTGAATGTTGGAATTTAACAAGTAATCTTGAAATCGATTTTAGATTAGTGACATGTGAACATTGTGCAAATGAAGAGGAACAGAGGACGACTTTCTACACCAAAATGCCAATAGAATAGAAAACTATAATTGTGAAAACTATACAACTCACTGGGTGGAGTTGATGGGAATACAATAAATAGCCCAGAGACGATGTTTAATATAAGTCATATCACAGGGGACATGTTCTATAAACACAAAGAAAAACAGCCCAGAAAAAATCTAAATGAACACGGCAGGAGACAATTAAACAAATGATGGCATGGCCTTACTTGTCTTCAAAACTCACCCCACAGACCTGTCTACAGCCTTAAAACTAGTTTTAAGACAACAAAGTAGGTGGAAAACTCGAATCCCAGTCCACTGAAAAAAACATCAATAAAGAAGTTATAAGATTCTCTTCATGAATACATAGACAAGTATACAAGAAGAGGTGTGACAGTGGTAACTTCCTGTAAGGGGGGAGAAGGAAGGGAATGAATAGGAATTCACTTTTTACTGCTCTCTAGGTTTTGTGAGTGTTGACAGCAAGATTTGTTGTTTATGAGTCTATTTACTTTTATTTTTTAATGTTTATTTATTTATTTTTAATGTTAATTGATTTTTGAGAGAGAGAAAGAGCACGAGCAGGGGAGGGGCAGAGAGAGAGGGAGACACAGAATCCGAAACAGGCTCCAGGCTCTGAGCTGTCAGCACAGAGCCCATCACAGGGCTCAAACCCAGAACCATGAGATCATGACCTGAGCAGAAGTCACATGCTTAACCAACTGAGCCACCCAGGCACCCTAATGTTTATTTATTTTGAGAGACAGAGACAGAGAGAGAAAGAGAGAGAGAGAGAGAGTGAGCAAGGGAGGGGCAGAGAGAGGAGAACAGAGGATGTGAAGCAAGCTCTGTGGTGTCAGCACAGAGCCCGACACAGGGCTCGAACTCACAAACTGAGATCATGACCTGAGCCAAAGTTGGACTCTTAACTAATTGAGCTACCCAGTTACCTCTGCTGTTTGTAATTTTAAAGGAAAAAAAAAGAAACAGTTGATGGTGTGTGTGTGTGTGTGTGTGTGTGTGTTTGTGTGTGGTTAATGCTATAGACATTACAATCAGTGAGAAACATCTCAGTCAGGCAGTTTCTGGTACTAACTTGTGACATCAGAAATGCCGAGGCAAAATGTTTCAGACTGTCCAAGTTTGGCCAAGGGTATTTCATCTCTGACATTTACTAATTGCCTCATGATTCAAAACACTTAATAGTCAATCCAATGGAAATAGAATTTTATCCAACCAGAATTTAGTGGGTGCTTCTGAGAAGAGCAGATGCTAGTGGTTAGTAGGCCAGGCACACTCAAGGAGAACATATTTATGAGTTCATGGTGAATATTTAAGATGCACATGAGATGTAAACACCAAGATTTCATGTCACAGTTACCTACCCCACCAATGGGACAAGAGCTGTTGGCATTATCACAGGAGTCTCCTGTGTTGACACAGTGTGGGCCAAGAATATTGGGGGACACATCTCCGAGGTTTGATGAAGCAAAGGCTGCCACATATGGTCCCTGCCAAAAGAAACAGCCAATTGCTTGTCATTCTTTCTTACTTCCTGTAATGAATTCCGTTAAAACTGCAAACATTCCATCCACTCTGGTGAACTCTTCAAATCCATTTGAATGCAATAGAAGGAGGAGGCATAACATCCTGAGAAAATTTCTGAAAAAATTTGCATTGCAGTCGGCATACCTAGTATCACTCACGATATTCCAAAGATCAATACAGCTGTTTCAAGTAGGACAGTTTCAACCCTGGACCACTAACAGAAACACTTTGACAAGAAACGCAGCATATAACAATACATTATAAAACGCTGACTCATCAAACTCTCCTCTGGTATCGTATCTGGAGCTCAGAGGTCCATTTCTCCTTGAAAAATAAATATGCTACTGGCTTAAAAAGAAAATATGAATCCAGATTTTCCTGTGGCAAAAGTGAACCTAAGTGAATGCTAATTCACCATCCAGGTCTACCTCCATGTATCTTTTCTTTTAGCTCTTCAACCTGAAGTAACAGCACATAGCCCTTTAGTGGTGCAAGACTTTAACCTCAACCCTGCTGCTCTAACTCCACCTTCCATGTCTTCAATTTTCTTAGAGAAAGAGATAAGCAGGTATTGGAGATCATGTGTCTTATTTTTTTACACCAAAAAGATAACTTATCTCAAAGTGCCTAGCACCCAACCAGTGATCATAAATGGGAATGTCCTTTCTTTTCCCTAAAACACAGGCTAAAATGAAAAAAAACATTGTTTTGTCAACAAGGAGCTAAAAGGTCACACCAAATGTGAATGGGGCTAACAACTTTTGTATCACTGCACTTTTTAGACATTTATCCTAGTCAAGGGCCTGGGCTCTTCTCATATTCTTTGGCATTTGGGACTCGGACCCTAGGATCAAACAGAGCAGGGTCCCTCCCCTCAGGAAACAGCTTAGTTATCTGTAGTCAGTAATTTACACAGAGCTGAGGAGATTTCTGAGGCACATGGACTGAGTTCTGGTACCCATCTCTGATTCCATTCCTCATCGCATTTCAAAGTTATAATAACAAGCCTGGTGGTTTAGGGTTGTCTCTCACTTGGGCCTTACTAAAAGAAAGTATGAAAACTCCTTAAAAGGAAATCCGCCACGAACAGGGAAATCTCGACCAGCGAGAAAGATTCATCACCTGTCCCATCCTCATTCAGGTTCTTAACACTACTCAGAAGGTACTTAATACTTTGATAGCTCTGAAAAGAAAAGTAAACATCAACACAGTTTATCATATTTCCAAGTCATTCAAAAAAGAATTATATATTGCAAAAATCTTGAGCTTGCCCTTCCCTCTCCAGCTAATTGTAATTTTATGAAGCCACCAATATAAGTAGTATTTGACACAGTTAGTCACTTTTAATTTTTCTTTCCTTCTCAGGGAGGATGGAGAAGTTTTTTTATCCAAGCATACTAGTACATCACGTGCTAAATGACACTTTACACTGAAGACTTGAATCAGCCATCTGGGCATTGTATGAATGATGATATAATGAGTTAAGATGGTGCTTCCAATGACACAAATTCTCACCTGTCCAGGCAGATATCCTTTGTTCTTCTCTTGCTCAAAAAGGTAAGATGCATAGCCCATGTTGTCACTATTGACAAGATGATTGGTATTGTTCATGCTGACTGGGTGGATGGCAAACCAGCTGTAAAAGAAAAGAAGCCCTCAGCTAATGAAGACAACCAGATAATGGAGCCAAAAGCAATGTCTGGGAGCTTCCATTTTCTCCAGCAGGAAAAAAAAGTTTTAATGATAGACATTCCACACTTAGGTTCTTTCACTCATGATGAGCTCAATGATATACTAATGATATACTCAAAAAGTCTAGTCAATTACTTAAATTAAAAATACAAAACTATTTTCATAACTATTGTATCTTCACCATCACCATCTTCATCATATGCTTTTAACAAGAGCCAAGAATGATCAGTGATCAGACGTCACACCTAACGCATTGTATGGGTGCAGATTTTGTCCTTCAAGATAGGTGCACATAATAATTCTTAAAGTCAATCCTATCTAATTCAGCGGACATTTACTGAGACTCTGCCATGTGCCAAGTACTGAATACACTGCAGCTGACACCCAGGATCAGACAAAGATGTAAACAAATGACTTTAATACAGTGCAACACATGTTTTAAAGAAATAGGCATAAAGTGTTTGGGGACCACAGATGACTAGCAATTAATTCTTAAGGGCACCCCAGGGGAAAGAAACACCATAGTAAGTGCACCGAGGTGTGAAAGAGGCTATTATGCATAATTTGATGTAGCCGTATGCATAGTAATACCTTGTTTAAGTATAGAGCTACAAGGTCCACAAACTAATTTCACATCTCTTACCTTACTTAAACTTCACAACATCCCTGGAACAAAAGCAGTTATTACCTCTGCTCAGCAAGGTGTCTCAGAGAAGCCCAATAGTAGCTCATTTGTCATCAAGGACTAAGACTAAAGTCTGGGTCTTGGGACACCTTGTCCAGTGGCCTTTGGAGGATCAAAGATCCACAGGTAAAAAAGATACTCACAGAATGGAAGGCTGGAAAGCAAATTAACTAGGATGGAGGCTCAAGAAAAGAGAGGCTCTAATTTAAAAAAATCTTTTGTTGGTTTGATTATTTGCTGAAAACTCTAAATATTTCACCTTACCTTCCAACCTAAGTAATACAGCACACGAAACTGAACATTTACTTACTGACTAGGGATGTTTTTAAACTTCAAGGTCATCATTCCAGATTCAGTTCTCATTGCCCAGTAGGTGCATATATAAATCAGAGATTAGCAGTACAATGCCCACAGGGCCTGGGTAGGCAACACAGATGAGTTAAGCTGATTGGTGCTATGGGGATGGGTGTGGACCGCGGACACCTGGAGGCACTTGCATGGGTCTCAAGATTGTAGCCTCTATGATGCTGCTGCCAAATGTTGCCTCTTAAGAGTAAGCTAGTGCTGCCAGATCTTTGAGAAATCCATGTTTTTGTGAAATATTTACTGATTTAAAAACTTTTTAATTTTATTTTTCAAGTTTATTTATTTTGAGAGAGAGGAAGAGCATGTGTTCACATGCATGCATACCTGCATGTAAGCAGGGGAAGAGCAGACAGAGAGGGAGAGAGAATCCCAAGCAGGCTCCATTCTCAATACAGAGCCTGACTTGGGGCTCAGTCCCACGACCCTGGGATTATGACCTGGACCGAAATCAAGAGTCAGATGCTTAACCGACAAGTCACCCAGGTACCCCTCAATTTAAAAACTCTTGAAGTAAACGGGGGCGCCTGGGTGGCTTAGTCGGTTAAGCGTCTGACTTTCGCGTAGGTCATGATCTCGCGGTTCATGGGTTCGAGCCCTGCATCCGTCTCTGTGCTGACTGCCAGCTCAGAGCCTGGAGCCTGTTTCAGAGTCTGTGACTCCCTCTCTCTCTGACCCTCCCCTGCTCACGCTGTCTCTCTCTCTCTCCTAGAAATAAATAAAACATTAAAAAAAATTTAAAACCTCTTGAAGTAAATGGCATGAGAGGAGAGGGGTGAAGGTTGGGCAAAATGGGTGAAGGGGAGTGGGAGGTACAAGCTTGCAGTTATGGAAGGAGTACGTAATGGGGGTGAAAGGTACAGCATAGGGAACAGAGATAATGGTCTGTGTATAGGGTTGTATGGTGACAGATGGTAGCTACGTGTGAGATGAGCTACGTGTGAGATGAGCATATGTTTATAACATATAGACAAGTTGGAACACTGTGTTGTACACCTAAAATTAATATAACATTGTGTGTCAACTATGCTCAAATAAAAAAATTTTAAATTAAAGAAAAAAGAGAAGTAAATAGCATAGAATAAAAGGAGGGGAAATCTTACCAATTAAGAGACTTAATACATATAGCCAACAAATGTAGTTGGTGGACTATTTGGATGCTGATTCAAATAAAACAATTATAAAAAGATCTTACTGATATAATCAGGGAAAACTGAACTTAGACTAGGTTTTAGGTCATATTAAGAAACTATTTTTAATTTTGTTGATCGTGATCATGGATTGTAGTTATATTTTTGTGCATTTTCCACTGGTAGAGATATACACTGAAATACTTATGAGTGAAATGATTTGATATCTGGTGTTTGCTTTTAAAACTCTAACAAAGCAGGGGCGCCTGGGTGGCTCCGTCAATTAAGCGTCCAACTTTGGCTCAGGCCATGATCTCACAGTTCATGGGTTTGAGCCCTGTGTCAGGCTCCATGCTGACAGCTCAGAACCTGGAGCCTGCTTCACATTCTGTGTGTGTGTGTGTGTGTGTGTGTGTGTGTGTGTGTGTGTGTCTTCCCCCCCACACAGACTCTGTCTTTTTCTCTCTCAAAACATAAATAATGATTAAAAAAGAAAATGAAAACTCGAGCAAAGCAAACCAAAAGGAGAAGAGGGATGAAACAGGATGGCAGAATATTGCTAATTACAAAGCTGGATAATAGTTACATGGAGACTTAGAGACGAATCACTCTAAAATGGCATATATTTAAAATTTCTATAATAGTTTTTTTCATGTTGACCTCCATTTTGGATTTTTTTTAAACGTGTTAAACCAATCACCAGTCTATAAGCTGAATTCAGCCCCCAAGGTATGTATTGCCACTGTGTTAAGGAACAGAAGTTGAGGCTAAAGAGTAGTTCTAAGTTCATACCCTAAAGTTACTTGCAAATTTTCTCTATTTAAAAAAATCCTTTACTAGTTTCCTTTTTGCAGATATGGTTTGTTTTCTTCTCCTAAAATTCAAGTGCCAGAGAAAATTCTAGTCAACTAGTATTTTTCAGTTAGTTGGAAGTCAGTGTTTTCACAGTATTACTCCATTTAGTTTAGAAGGAAAATGGGGTGGTGGCCATGATGTTCCCTTGGCTCCCCAACCAATATACTTCTGCCTAATATGATTGCCCTGAGGTCAACCAGCTTCAGCCAGGCTGCAATCTCTCTAGCTCAACCAAAGGAAACTCGTAGAACTATTTTATCAACATTGACCATCATTTAGCACTGATGCGGTGAGGGATTTTATACACAGGATCTCATTTCATCCTGACAAGAATGCTTGGAGTCAGATGCTATCGTTGTCCTTATTTTACAACAAAGGAAATGAAGTCTCAGAGTGATGCGGTAAGGGGTCTGACTAAGGTCACACCCACTGTAAGTCAAGAAGCAGGTCTAAGAGTCCAGGTGTCAGACCACAAAGCCCAAGTTCTTATCTGCTGTGGGATCCTGGCTCTGTCCCCTCTGTTCATTCACCTGCTCGTGCAATACACAGTTAACTTTGATTCTGGCCCAGGCCCAGAGACATGGAGATGAGCCAGGAGGCACCTTGCCCTTGAGAAATGAGAGAGGATGTGATATCTGAGCTGGGTCTTAAAAGATGTGTAGGAACTTGGCAAAGGGATCCCTGGAGAAAACACATTTGTAGCAGAGGCCTGAAGACGTGTTTGGAGGATGAACGGTCATTCCGGCCACAGCATAATGGATGAAGGCAAGGAGAGATGACAACTGTTCTTTCATTCAATCAACATGAATTTATTAGCAGCCAGCATGTGGTTGGCATTGTGTTAAACCCCAAGGAACATCAAGAGGGATCAGGGGTGTTCTCTGCAATCAGGGAACAACAATATCTATAGAGAAAGCAACTGCTAAGAATTTTAGTCTGCTAATTAGACTACAGACTTGAATTCTTATTGATTTCATGTATTTCTTTGCATTTATTTTAGGCCTTGGAAAACTAATTGAATGTTTTTTCTCTACAAAACTGAAAAAAATGCATTCAAAAAAGTTATTTGAATCTCAGAATGAGAAGATGCTGTATTTTTCCTCCGCTAGCCTTTGAAATATGTGCTATTAACATATCCGGCTTGTCACAGCCACCAAAGTTCTATGGTAATAGATGAATATTCATAAAGATATGCAGAAAGTTCGTCATTTTAATTTAAGGGAGTGGCACTCACAATTTATTTTATCTGCTCAAAACAACATTCTTCCAAGCAAAGTTCAAAAGAGAGAAAGTAAGGTTGAAGTAGTTTCAAAAGAAGTTAGCGTAACGGCACAAAAGGATACATATGTCCCTGTTAATAAACATTTCTAAATAATGATTACATCACAGCTAAAGCAGGGCTGTGCTTGAGTCACATAATGTAATCAAAGTACTGTGGAAGGTCCGGATATTTGAGATTTTTATCCTATTCTGTAGCAAGTTAGTTAAAATTTCTAAGTCCCTGTTACCTAAAAAATAGTACATTTCGACTGTGCTCTGTGAATCAATAAACATCAAAGTAATATAGAATGTTATAATTCTTCTCTCCTCCTAGGTAATTGAAGCATTTTCTAGGGCCTCTTTTAATTTGGACACTATGCACTTCCTACTCTGAAGCAGAAAAGAAAAGTCAAATGCAAAACTGAGCTTCTTCAGTATTCTACAACAGTAACAAACCCACCCCAAGTTCTATTCTCTCAAACCCGGGCCATCATGCATGGGATGCAGGTTATGCCCTGCATGAAGATGAGTTGCAAAGGGGGTAAGGAGGTGGAAACCCAGCCCCCGCTCAGTTCACGGAGCTAAACACCTTTGCCCAGAGAAGAGAGGGGCTTTGTAAGTTCTGCACCAAGGTCCTATATGCTACCATGGCCCTCTCCAACCTAACTGTCCACCAACGAGAAAGAGAATCCTGTACATCCATTCAAAGGTAGTGTTCAGGACGATGCGTACTAATATGGGAGTTCTTTGGGTAAATACAATATAGGAAGCTGCTGTGCATTAAATAGTGTCTGCCCCCACCCCCACCCCCGCCCCATATTCACATCCACCAGATCCTGAGAACGTGATCTTATGGGGAACTAGTCTTCAGGGATATAAACAAGGTAAAGAGAAAATAAAATCATACTGGCTCAGGTCGGGTCTTAAATCCAATGAGTGGTGTCCTCATAACAGAGGAAAGGAATAGCGAGACACCCAGAGACGTGGAGAGGTGGGAGCTGTGAAGATGGGGGCCGAGACTGGAGTGGCGTGTCCACCACCAGAAGCTAGGAGAGACATAGGACACATTCTCCCTGAGAGCCTCTGGGAGGAACCAGCCCAACCCCTGGACTTTGGACCTCTGGTCTCTTGACATGTGAGGCAATAAACCTCTTGTTTTAAGCCAGCCAGTGTATAGTAATTTGTTAAGGTGGCCTTAACATACTACTTTAAAAAATTTTTATTCTACTTTTGAGAGAGACAGAGAGAGCAGGGGAGGGGCAGAGAGAGAGAGAGAGAGAGAGGGAGACACAGAATCCACAACAGGGTCCAGGTTCCGAGCTGTCAGCACAGCACCCAACACAGGGCTCAAACTCACAAACTGAGGGATCACCTGAGCCAAAGTTGGGGCTTAACCGACTGAGCCACCCAGGCGCCCCCTGACAGCCTTAAGAAACTAACACAGAGGCCATATGTTTTAGTGACTAAGAATACTAGCTCTGGAGTCAGACACAAATTGCTTCATCTATTTGAACCCCAGGGTTCATTTCTGAAACATAATGATAATAGTATTAGTTACCTCACAACATTTGGAACTAAAGGAACAAATACAATTAAAGGGCTTAGCCCAAAGAGTGGTCTATACTAAAGATGGAATACATTATCACCATGATGATGTAGAAGGTGCTGGTCCTGACATTGCTACTGCTGCTGAAACTGATGGCCAGGATGATGGTGATGGCGATCATGGTAATGGGAAAAGATACAAACCTCTAGGGCCACTTGCATGGCTAAGCCAGTTAAGTGTCCGACTTTGGCTCAGGTCATGATCTCCCGGTTCATGAGTTCAAGCCCAGTGTCGGGCTCTGTGCTGACAGCTCGGAGCCTGGATCCTGCTTCAGATTCTCTGTCTCCCCCTCTCTCTGCCCTTCCCCCACTCATGCTCCATCTCTCTCTCTCAAAAATAAATAAAACATTTTAAAAACATATACAAAGCCCTGGGCGTGTTTCAGGATTAACACAATAGTAAAATCTGTGATGCGTGTACACCTGTGTATTCAACATGTGTGTATTCAATTATATCATATGTGCATGAAATAATTAAATGAAGAAATGCTGCCCTCTTGTGTCAGAGGTTTAAGGGCTTACAAAATACCCAAAGTCCTTGGGGCACCTGGGTGGCTCAGTCAATTGATTGGGTATTAGACTCTTGACTTTGGCTCATGATATCAGTTTTGTGAGATCCAGCTCCCATCAGGCTCCACATTGATGGTGCAGAGTCTGTTTGGGATTCTCTTTCTCCCTCTCTCTTCCCCTTCCCTGCTCGCACCCCACTGTAAATTATTTGGGGAAGAGGAAAGGGTGCATTATACTGGAAGGGTTACTGGATGCAAAGAACGACCTTAATTTTAAACAAGGAGAAGCAGTGAATGCAGACGGGACTGTCCAGAATAAAGAAAGACAGTGAGTTTTGCATGGAGAGTCTTTCTGAAGTTACAGGTAAATTTGGTGGCCAGTATCCTAGGAAATCTTCCTACCTTCTCTCTTCCAGAGAGCAGATGTACATGCTCAACTATTTTTATTATCTTCCCAAAGTTCTGGATGAAAGAGTCCCTCCCAATAACGTTATTGGGGAGATAGCTGTTTTGGGTGGATCCTGTTAAGCCATGGCAATCCAAATGCTTATATCCTAAAGGACATGATTAAACGATCAACAAAAGCGGAATAAGAAATGGCTAAAAGAGTGTTTCTAAAACTCCAGCCTAACGAGCCGGGAATTGAAGAAACTGAAAGGAAAACAGAAGCGATTTGGCTTTGGAGGTCTCTTATTGAGCAATAACCGTACAGTATGGCAATACCAAGATCAGCGAGAGCGGGGGGAGAAAACACTCCATTGGTGTTTGGGTAGCAAGAGCGAAAACAAGCAAGAATGTTCCAGAGGGCCATTTGGAGATTCCTGCAAAAAGCCTCAGCAACAAGCATTCTTTCCTGGCTCAGCAGTGGCACTTCTAGGAAATGAATGAGTTTAGGGAAACCCCTGGCAACCATCCAAGCTGTCTGTTCAAGAATGTTTACCACACTGTGCTTTGCAATGGAAGAAACTACAAACTACAAATAAATGACTGCCAATCAGTTGAGTACATTATCACCCATATTAAGGAATACCATGCAGCCATTTTAAAATAGTGATTCAAAAAATGCCAAGTAGCAACGAAAGACATTCATGAAGGTGCTTTTAACCAACTGAGCCACCCAGGCACCCCTTGAAGGTGGTTTTAAATGGAAAAGTTACCAAATTGCATAGAAAATCTCTTTTTTTTAAATAAAAAATGTATAAGTATGGTTAGGAAAAGATTTAAAAAGATATGAAATGAAATGTTAACAGAAGCTATTGAGTCCCAGAATTATCTGATGATTTTTAATTCCCCCCCCCTTTTTTTTTGGTTCACTGCTATAATATTAGAAAATATATGAGCAAATGAGAAAGGATTTTAAAAACTACTTGATACAATGGACTTGGGGTGGTAATGATCTATCAGTGTAGGTCCATTGATGTTAATATACTTACCCCTCTGGCTCAAGATATTGATGGGGGAAGGGTGGGTAGAGGGGACATGGAAAATCTCTGCACCTTTTGGTTAATTTTGCTGGGAACCTAAAACTGCTCTAAAATATAAAGTCTATTAAAAAACAAAAAGCTATCTCAATCCCGCCACACTCTCACTTCTGCCAGCTTCTATTGATCAAAATGGTCCCAGGAGCAGCCAAGATTCAAGGGCGGGAGAAATCCCCTCCACGTTTTAATGGGTACTATCAAGGTCACTATTATTGCCACCATCTTTGCAAACTATAATCTTCCATTTAAAAATTTTAAGTCTCTCTTTTTAAGTTTATTCATTTTGAAAGAAAGACATGAGATAGAGTGTATGTGAGCAGGGTTGGGTCGGAGAGAGAGGAAGAGAATCCCCAAGCAGGCTCCACACTGTCAGCACAGAGCCCTATGTGGGGCTTGACCCCATGAACTGCCAGATCATGACCTGAGCCGAAATCAAGAGTCATTTAACCGACTGAGCCACCCAAGTGCCCCTAAAGATTTTTTAAAAATCTCTATCAGTCCTGAAAAGATAAGAGAAGGAGAAAAGGCACTGAAAAGGAGTGACAACTAGCACAAAGTGGAAAGATACCCGAAAAGTTCAGGTGGGCAATAATCACAATTTTTAAAAATAGATTAAACTCACTTATTAAACGATGAAGATTGTCAGAGTAAAGAATAAATAAAACTATATGATATTCATAAAGGACACCTCTAAAATGTAAAAACAAGTGAAAGTTGGAAGAAAAATGAAAGGGAAAAATATATGCCAATTATAACCTGTGGACAGCTGAGTTAGTTATGTTAACAAGAGAATACAAATATTTTTGAGACCAAAAGATAAAAATCATTATATGGAATGACAATCACTACAAAACACACACACACACACACACACACACACACACACACACACACACACAACAGCACATGGAGATACACTGTTAATATTTCTCACAGTGTTTTAAGGCTTATAGTGTCCCCAGTGAATGAAACCAAGTATCTGAATAGCATGACTTTTCAGACATGCTTACTTTTTTAAGTGTTTCCTCATTTTGGGGAGTGAGAGAGAGAGAGAGCATGAGCAGGGGAGGGGAAGAGATAGAGGGAGACACAGAATCTGAAGCAGGCTCCCGGCTCTGAGCTGTCAGTGCAGTGCCTGGCGTGGGGCTTGAACTCACGGACAGTGAGATCATGACCTGAGCCAAAGTCACCTACTTAACTGACTGAGCCACCCAAGTGCCCCCAGACATGCTTATTTTTTATTATATGTTCTATACTGGGAAATGGGCCTGAATATGAGCCACAACTGACTTCAGGAAGTAAAACTTTGAGTTTATTTTTCTTTCTTTCTACTTGCCTTTTTTTTTTTTAATTCTTCTATGGTGAGTCCATCTTATTTTTATACTAAAAGAAAAAACTTGGAGAAAAAAGTAATAGCCTCCCAAATCACTCGGGTTAAGAACATTTCAGAAACCCAAGAATCAAGTAAGTCCCATGCCTTGTACCAATTATGACAACTGGTGTTACGGCTTTGATTTTTAAACTTTGTAAACTTTTGGTTTTTAAACTTTTAAATTTAACAATTTAAATTAAGAAGGATGATTATCTCTGTCATCAGTCAACTTTCATCACCCTTGTCATCAAAGAGCCCTTATTAATTACCTTCGCATGAAACAGGATGCACCAGACCCAGGATGAAAACTCACCACACAACCCAGGCTTATCCTCCCTGGTGGAGAAACAGCACAAAGGAGCTGACAGGAAGTGGGAGCAAGAAGATAACATCAAGCGTCCTAGCAGCATGGACAAGGGAGAGCAGGAGGCAGAAGTTCGGGACATAGAAATAAAGAGCAGGGCTTCGCCAACCAGAGTTAAAGCTAATGGAGAAGGCATTTATACAGACAAAGATGAGATGAGATGGAGGAAGGAGGAAAAGTCTAGAATGGCTGTGAAGGGCAGTACTGAACTCTCCATGGTTGCTGTGTGAGGCAGGTCAAGTAAACTGAGGGGAAAACATAAAGCATAGAATAGACAGATACTATAGTTCGAGAAGTCTTAGTCATAGATGGCAGAGAAGATCTACAAACACCCGCGCACGCACACACACACACAACTGAGTTCTGTAAGTCAATATTGTTTGAATGAATTAGCTTAATTTCATAAATTGGGTTTTTCTGAGTGTGCAACCAAATTATTCAAATAGAATGAACAAATCACCCTTCTGGTTGTTTTGTAAACTACGCCTCGAAAGAACCCCCTTTCTGTTAGAACAAGAGGATTCACAACACATAAAGCAGAAGGCATTTGAACAATCATCCAGAAACCTGCTCAGATCCTCCTCACAGCTCGGAGGAGTAGGAGTCACGCCAGACCCCGCCCTGGAGGGCTGACAAGATGAAGAAAAAAGAAGAGTCCTTGCCACACCCGCAAACTCAAGTAAGAACTGGACAGAGGGCAGAGACAGAAGGGAAAAGGAGTTAGACAAAGCCTGCCCCCTTGCAGTGACCTTGAGGAAATGAGTCAGTCTCCCCAGAAGCCACTCACAGAGCCCCAGGCACAAAAGCTACTGTGAGAAGTGGCTCTGCACAAGCCAGAACTCCATTCACGTTATCTGCCCATCATCATGACTTTCCTTTTGGTGTGGACATTTGAAACCTCTGCTTGATCTTCTCCCTTCGTAGTTTCCTCATCCACGTGGTATCTTAGTACCTCAGGATCTATCAAGACTTAGTGTCTTGTTCTCCTTTGAAGGACAGACTCCTTCTTGGAGGTGCCTTCCAGGGTCTCCAAAGTGAATTTCATGAGTGCCACACACTTTCCATTTTAATTCAGAATTCAGAACATCCCAAACTTGTTCTCCACATCTGGAGAAAAGTCATTTGCTGTTTCTGTGTCAGGTAGTACCAGGCAAAAGGCAGAAATACTTTCCTGGCATAGATAGCTCAACCAAAGCAAATGGTGCCCTCACGACTATAGGGGATGTAATGGCTTATGGAATAGTTTCATGCACATACATCTATTCCATTCCTCCAGTCACCACTCTTCCTAATTCTTCAAGAGCCTCTAGCCCCCAGCCCCATGGTAAAACACTTTAATGATTTTCCATTCCCCTTGGTATGAAGACCAAAATCTTTATCATGGCATCAAATCTCTACTACTCACTTTAACTCACAACAGCCTCCTCTGCACTCCAGCCACACAGACCTCCTACCAGCTCCTCAAATGGACCCCAGGACTTTTGCATATGCTTCTCCATCTATGTTACATATTCTTTACTACTATCTTTCCCATTTTGCCAGTTACAAACAATTATAAGAGAATATTGTGGGAAACTATATGCCAACAAATTGGATAAACTAGAAGAAATGGATAAATTCCTAGAAACACACAGTCTACCAAAAGTGAAGCAGGAAGGAATAGAAAATTTGAACAGACCCATAACCAGCAAAGAAATGGAATCAATAATCAAAACACTCCCAACAAACAGAAGTCCATCTTCTGTGATGAAAACCGTCACAGGTGAATTCTACCAAACATTTAAAGAAGAGTTAATACCTATTCTTCTCAAACTATTCCAAAAAATAGAAAAGGAAACTTCTAAACTTGTTCTATAAGGGTAGCTTTACCCTGATACCAAAACCAGATAAAGACACCACAAAAAAAGAGAACTACAGGCCAATATTCCTGATGAACATGGATGAAAAAGTTCTCAATAAAATATTAGCAAACTGAATCCAACAATACGTTACAAAAATCATTCACCACAATCAAGTGGGATTTATTCCTGGGCTGCAAGGATGGTTCAATATTTGCAAATCAATGTGATACACCATGTAATAAAAGAAAAGATAAGGACCATATGACCCTTTCAATAGATGCAGAAAAAGCATTTGACAAAGTACAACATCATTCATGATTAAACACCCTCAACAAAGTACATTTAGAGGAAACGTACCTCAACATAACAATGGCCATATATGAAAAACCCACAGCTAATGTTATCCTCAGTGGGAAAAAAACTGAGAGCCTAAGGTCAGAAACAAGACAGAGATGTACACTCTCACCACGTTTATTCAATATCATACTGAAAGTCCTCGCCACAGCAATTAGACAACAAAAAGAAATAAAAGGCATCCAAATCTTCAAGGAGGAGGTAAAACTTCCACTATCTGCAGATGACATAATACCATATATAGAAAATCTGAAAGGCTCCACCAAAAAACTGCTAAACCTGATAAAGGAACTTAGTACTCTCAGGGTATACAAAATAAACCTACAAAATGCAACATACTGTGACATTTCTATATACCAGTAATGAAGCAACAGAAAGAGAAATTCAGGAATCAATTCCATTTGTAAATGTACCAAAAACAATAAAATACCTAGGAATAAACCTAACCAAAGATGTGAAAGGCCTGTACTCTATAAAACACCGGTGAAAGAAAATGAAGATGACACAAAGAAATGGAAAGATATTCCATGCTCATGGATTAGAAGAATGAATATTGTTAAAATGTCTATACTACCCTAAGCAATCCACACATTTAATGCAACCTATCCATATCATTTTTCACAGAGCTAGAACAAGCAATCCTAAAGTCTTCATGGAACCACAAAAGACCCCAAGTAGACAAAGCAATCCTGAAAAAGACAAGCAAAGATGGCTGCATAATTCCAGACTTCAAGTTGTATGAAAAGCTGTAGTGATCAAGACAGTATGGTGCTGGCACAAAAATAAGCACATAGATCAATAGAGCAGACTAGAAAACCCATAAATGGACCCACAACTATATGGCCAATTAGTCTTTGACAAAGCAGGAAAGAATATTCAATGGAAGAAGACAGTCTCTTCAATAACTGGTGTTGGGAAAACCAGTTTCTTGTACCATGTACATAAATAAACTCAAGATGATTAAAGACCTAACTGTGATACTTGAAACCACAAAAATCCTAGAGAAGAACACAGATGGCAACTTCCTTGACATCAGCCATAGCAACTTCTTTCTGGACATGTCTCTGGAGGCAGGGAATCAAAAGCAAAATAAACTATTGGGACCTCATCAGATAAAGAGCTTCTGCACAGCAAAGGAAACTATCAACAAAACAAAAAGACAAGCTACTGAATGGGAAAAGAGGTTTACAAATGACATCCAAGAAAGGGTTAGTATCCAAAATATGTAATCAAGTTAAAACTCAACAGCTCAAAAATGAATAATCCAATTTAAAAAATGGACAGAAGACACCAATAGACGTTTTTCCAAAGTCATCCAGATGGCCAACAGACACATGAATAGAACAGATGTTCAAAATCACTCACCATCAGAGAAATGCAAAGCACAATTACAGTGAGACACCACCTCACGCCCGTCATAATGGCTAAAATCAACAACATGAGAAACAACAGGCATTGGTGAGGATGGGAACAGTGTTGGTAGGAATACAACCTGATGCAGCCACTTTGGAAAACAGTATGGAGGTTCCCCAGAAAGGTAAAGTAAAACTACCCTATGACCCAGGAACTGCATTACTTGGTATTTACCCAAATATTACAAAAACACTAATTCAAAGGGATACAGGCACCGGGATATTTATAGCAGCATTATTTACAATAGCCGAGATATGGAAGCAGCCCAGGAAATGCATAAAGATGAGAGATATATACATTCTTTTTTATTGCTGAGTAATATACATTATTATTATATTGTGTATAGAATATATAATATTCTATATATTGGTATAATATATAATATACTCGGTGATGTATGAAAGTGTTGAATCACTATATTGTACACCTGAAACTAATATTACACCGTATGTTAACTATACTGGAATGTAAAAACAAAAGAACTTAAAAATAATTCTCAATCTTGCTTTGTTTTTTAACTCCATTATCACTTCCTTAGGGAAGTTTTCCCAGTCTCCCTGACCAGGTCAAATCCCTATAAGACAATGCTACATACCTTCCTTTCATAGCACTTAACCCGATTATAATTATACACATATTTGGAGGGCTGCTTGGATGTCTCGTCTCTACCAGGAGATTATAAATTCTCCAACAACTCCATCTATTCTTGCCCATCAGAGTATCTTTAGTGCTATCTCAGTTCACAACACTTATATTCCACACTATTTAATAAATGAATACGTAAGTGAATGATCTCTGGAGAGATGTTATATCCACATCTGAGAAATATGGAAATTGAGTCTCTGAGAACTTAAGGAATTTGCTCAAGGAACCAGACATGGGTATGTGATTCCTGATTTCACAAACCAGGAAAAGCACCATCCCAAGGACTGGGAGGTCCTGCGTGGCGCACAGTAGGTATCCAGTGCAGACTGGATCCAGTGTAGTGCTGAAGAAGTGAAAACAGAAGTGAAAGTAGGAAAGAAAAAATGGTAGACTTCGATATGGTTCTCAGTGTGACGAGAACAGTCTTGGCTGTGACATTGGACAAGTCACTTCACCTACCTAGGCCTTAGTTGAGCTGTGAAGCAGATGATACCCATATTCTGAAAATCAGGGATTCTGTGCTTCCAAAGTCCTCATACCTTGGGGCTCTGCCTAATAGCCGGCACCCACATATGGTAGCTGAGTTACTTTGCAGTCCAGATTTGACTTTATGCTTCGGATCATTTTTAATGCATTCAAAGAGTAATTATCACTATGCTACAAGAGGCAGTTGTAGGAGCAATTATATCAAGGATAACATATGGTGGCTACAAAAACAATAGAAAGTTATTGCAAGGTGTTAAGCATAGCAGATGGAGGAGAGTTGTTATAACCTTGACAGCTGACCCTGGGACTTCCAGATAGGTTACATAGTTGTATGCAAGAAAGCAAAGAACATCTGGCAGAAGGTTAACATTTCATAGTCTTCCATGGGAATTGTTTGTTTTGTTTTGTTTTTCCAGACATAAAACTGTTCCAATTTTTAATCCTGTTTTACAGAAATTGGAGACTTGGCTCTAAATTCAGCTGGCTCTGACCTGCTTCACCTATACTCACTACTAACAACAAGAAAGAATTTTTTAACTCACCAATTCCTGTCATAAAAAGCATTCCCTTAATCCTTCACCTAAGAGCAGTTCATTATATTTTCAAAGTTCGTGGGGAGAATTCTACTCCAAATGTTACCATTTTTTATTTTTTTTATTTAAAAACATTTTTTTCTTTCATAGTTTATTGTAATTTGGATTCCATATAACACCCAGAGCTCATCCCAACAAGTGCCCTCCTCCATGCCCCTCATCCCCCTTCCCCTCTCCCCCAACCCCATCAGCCTTCAGTTTGTTCTCAATATTCAAGAGTCTCTCATGGTTTGCCTCCCTCCCTCTCCCCAACTATTTTCCCCTTCTCCTCCCCCATGGTCCTCCGTTAAGTTCCTCCTAATCCCCCTATAAGTGAAAGCATATGGTATCTGTCTTTCTCTGTCTGACTTATTTCACTCAGCATAACACCCTCAAGTTCCATCCACGTTGCCACACATGGCCAGATTTCATTCTTTCTCATTGCCATGTAGTATTCCATTGTATCGATAAACCACATCTTCTTGATCCATTTGTCAGTTGATGGACACTTAGGCTCTTTCCATGATTTGGCTATTGTTGAGAGTGCTGCTTTGAACATTGGGGTACATGTGCCCCTATGCATCAGCATTCCTGTATCCCTTGGGTAAATTCCTAGCAGTGCTATTGCTGGGTCATAGGGGAGTTCTATTGTTAATTTTTTGAGGCACCTCCACACTGTTTTCCAGAGGGGCTGCATCAGTTTACATTCCCACCAACAGTATAGGAGGGTGCCCGTTTCTCCACATCCTTACCAGCATCTATAGTCTCCTGATTTGTTCATTTTAGCCACTCTGACTGGTGTGAGGCAGTATCTCAGTGTGGTTTTGATGGTTTTGTGGTTTAAATGATTCAGAAACTAATAAAAGGGAATCATGGATGGTCTCAGTCACTCAGCCAAGAGTTAGGTGGAAACCATAAGGAAAAAGGCTCCTTCTTTTCCCAACAAATGTGGAATTCTCTAACTAGCCAGAGATATATGCTTGTATCCTGACTGTCTCCTAAATTTACTCCCCACCAAAGTGCCTCACAATCTGGAGCTAGCTCACCTTTTCAGATTGATCCCTCACCCCCCTCCCTGACATCACCCGTACTCTGGCCTCCCAGCTCACGGTTTTTTCATGATGAGAAATATCCTAGATCCTGCAGATCCCGCTCAAACACCATTTTCTCTATGAACCTTCTGCTATGCTCTCAAGTATCCATGCTACCTCCTCCAAATTCCCACAGCATTTATCTATGGCCAGGTGGTAGCACTGATGGCCATCTGATGTATGTTGTGATTACTTGCCTGTCTCTGCCCGTTAGACCCTTCAAGATAGGGACCATGCCATATTCATCACAACACATACCCCAAGCACACAGCTGCATGCCTAACATTTAGAAAGTCTATTGCATTAAATACCATTTGGCAACTAATCAGTAGATGAATTCATCGTAATGGAAGAATAACTTCTATCATGTCAACCCATTTAATAAACTTTATTTTATCAGGGAGTTTTTAGTGACCTCACTTGAAGCCCAAAGAATGTCAGACATTTGGGGGTGCCTGGGTGGGTCAGTTGGTTAGGCATTCGACTCTTGGCTTCAGCTCAGGTCATGATCTCACAGTTTGTGGTTTGAGCCCTACATCAGGCTCCTCACTGACAGTGCGGAGCCTGCTTGGGATTCTGTTTCCCTTTCTCTGCTTCTCCCCTGCTCACTCTCCCCCCACCTCTCAAAATAAATAAATATTAAATAAAGAAATAAAATGTCAAGCATTCTGACAAGCCAACAATGGAGTTCTTAGAAAAAGTAGAAGGTTATTCTACTTACCGTTTAACCAAAATAATACAACTCTTTTGTATGCCAGACACAGAGTGGAACTTTGCATTTATTATCTCCTTTAATCTTGAAACAGTCCTATGAGGCATTGTTATTTCCATTTTCAAATGAAATAGTTGAGGTGTAAGTAGGTTAGTAAGTGGCAGGACTGGGAATTGAACTCAAGTCCTAAAATCTACATCTAAAGCCAGAGCTCCTCACCACCATGCTGTTCTCCACCCAGTTAGAGGGCCAGACCCGGCCTCCATCTTTAGTGTTTTCATCCACCTCTTATCAATTTTAATTAATCATTAACATGACTTGCACAGAAACTTTCAGTTAAGTATTTCAAAATCTTACCTCATAGGCCCCTACCCCCCTTTACTCATGCTTATTATCAACATTTTAAGGACTCGCTTTATCCCAAAATTTTAAAGTAGGAAATTTGAGGGGTGCCTGAGTGGCTCAGTTGGTTAAGCATCCAACTCTTAATTTCGGCTCAGGTCATGATCTGATAGTTCGTGAGTTCAAGCCCCCATTGAGCTCTGCGCACAGCGTGGAGCCTGCTTGGGATTCTCTATCTCCCTCTCTCTCTGCCCCTCCCCTGTTCTCTCTCTCTCTCTCAAAATAAACATTTAAAAAAATAAATAAAATAAGTAAGAAAACTGAGCCAGAGAGCAGTTAAAAAATGTGGCCAAAGTCACAGAGCTCAACACAATGACAACACAGAGTGAACCAAGCCATTTAACTGTAGCACCCATGCACCACCAGATGCTTTCTTCAGGCATCCTGCATCACTCAGAAGTCCACACATCAAGGCACCTGACACTGTTACCCAGCAAGTCAATTCCTGAGTCAGTCTAGTTGCAGGGACAAAATTCACACATGAATGCAAATGCCTTCTTTTTGTAAAAAACAAAATCCACATGTCTTCTTACATATAATACTGAACTAAAACCTGTGCCAAACTGTAATTTCACCTCATCTGCTTCCTTTCGGTGGTCTCGATTCTGCCTCCATCACTAATTGGCATTGTCCTAACATTAGACTTGACTTCATTCTTTTAGGAAAACACAGATAAGTCATCTCAAACCCATAATCAGTTAGCCTGGTTGGTCAGATTCTTTTCTCATTTTACAAAGAGATAATGGTCCGCCATCATAGAAATTCCACATACAACATCTTGATATAGTAATAAGCACTAGTATTGACTGAATCCTTATATCATATCCCAGATACTATGCTACGCTTCTTTACCTGAATCCCTCATTTACATCAGCCTTTTTTTTTAATGTTTTTATTTATTTCTAGGAGAGAGAGAGAGAGACAGCGTGAGCAGGGGAGGGTCAGAGAGAGGGAGTCACAGCCTCTGAAACAGGCTCCAGGCTCTGAGCTGGCAGTCAGCACAGAGCCCGACGCGGGGCTTGAACCCACGAACCGCGAGATCATGACCTAAGCGAAAGTCAGACGCTTAACCAACTAAGCCACCCAGGCGCCCCTACATCAGCCTTTAAGTAGTCCTGTTTTCCAGGTGAGGAACTAAGCTCTGGAATGCTGAGAAACTTGCCCCAGGATCCAAGGTTGGACCCAGATGTATCTGACTCCCAAGTCTGCACTCTTAACTTCTCAACGTATTCCCAGCCTCTGCTGCCATATGCTAGTCTTTTCCTCCAACGCCCCACCCCGGCCCCCACCTCGGTGATTAAAAACAGGATGAAAAACAAAAATAGTAAACAGAGTACCTGATAAGGCCCAGGTCAACTCCATTCAAATCTACCATTTTTAGGATGACCATTTCTTTGTCAGTATTTGAAGAATACCTAGTCAGCAAAACAAAAAAACTCAGTCACTTCTATGTTAGTTAGAGCCTGGGATTCTTGTATGACCAACAGTAGAAACTGACACAAAAACTAAAACCAAAATGCCTCCAGCAAGCGAGGTTTCCTGATGTGCTATAGTCTTACAAACCATATCCAGGAATTTATTCCTCAGCTAAAGAAATGTCTTGCAAATACCATCACAGTTAGGGGCATTAGGCCAGCTAACTGGAGATGAAATTTATGTCTTTATGTAATGGACGTGATCTTATAGAACATATAGGTATTTCTTACAAAAGAGATTTGTCTTTGACATTTCTACTCCTATCAAATTTTAATGGAATCTCTTAAACATAGCAGGAAATACGCAAAATCAAAAACATCCCTGACCTGCAGCTTAAAGTGTTCTTTCATGTCCTTTCAGGGGAAATCAGATTATGTTTTCTAAAAATCAACTCCTTTGAAATGTACTGAAAAAATACGCAGACAAATGTAAAATGTCAAGTGCTCAAGTTGAAAGTGAGATATTATTTACAGCGGTCAAGTGCTTCTCTTCTGTTGCAAACCTGAGTCAGTACCTAAACGAACAAATAACCATCTGCCTCAGTTCCATTCAATTATGCTCATTTTATTTCTTGTTTTTCATTTCTATTTCTTGATCCTTTTATGTCCTCTCTCTTGCTCTCTTCTGCTGGATGGAGATGTTTCCTTCTGAATAATCTAATAAAAAGAGCTATTCATTAATTTAACAAATCCGTGTTGTGCACATTTTCATCTCCACTTTATTACAGAAGAAGCTGAGAGGCAATAAATTATGGTAAGTAAATCACTGAAGGTCACACAACTAGGAAATGATAAAGCAGAGATAAGACCATAGTCATGCCCGATTGCAAAACTGGGAGGCCTTCCAACATTCACGCTGACCCCAGCCACCAGCAGAGTGGGCAGATTGGCATGCAGGTCGGTGTGTGTTTCCACATTCAGTCTTTATTTCTACCAGTCGTAGATTATCAACATGTTTTGAGTTTATTTTAGCCTTCATACTCTTTCAGGATCCCACCATATTCCTTGAGTACCAACTGTGGCTTAGATTTTTGTTGCTGATCTCTCAAGGAAACCCGTGGCTTTATTGTGTTAACGCCCCTCACCTGGCTCGCTCTGACGGAGGATTCTGAAGGTAAGAAGAGGGGCTTCGGTTGATCTGTGTACCTTCCACATTTCCTTTGTTGATAAAGATTTTGCCTGGTTTCATATTTTGGTGTGCCATCTCAATGCTCTGTGGGTGAGAGAGAGAGCACACGTACCAGTTGTGAATTTGGACATCCTGTTGGATAAGGACTTAGTCAATAGAAACAGAGGAGCGCTGTGGACCATTTCCTTGGTCTCTGAGCTCCCTCTGCTATGGAACAAGAGTTAGAGAACCACATAGCCAGTGTCCCTCCAGGGAGCACACAGATGGCCTCAGGGCTGAGACACAAGAATTGCTTTGACCTGGGAAGGTTACCTGAGTGTCTCAAAGCCGCTGAGTCAAACACCATTCGGTGTCCATCTGCAGGTTCAACTGGCCAAACTGGGAGCAACTCCCTCAACCCGGGACCAAGATTTGTTAACTTGAGGGTGTTCCATCCTCTTACCCACTCCATACCCTCACCCTCTGAGGCCAAGTTTTTCACACTTTTCTGAGTCAAAGCCACAATAAGCAACACATTTTTCATCACAACGTAATACGCAACAACATATGTGTACTAAAACAAAAGTTCACAAAATACCCCCTGCCTGTATGTTTTGCAACCCATGGACTTGATTTCATGAAGCCAGTTGTGAATTGCCATCCACGTTTGGGAAACATTGCGGTAAAGACATTTCTGCCTTTGCTGACTGGATCGCCAGGTTTGGGGATGACTTCATGAGAAAAAGTAGAGACAGACTAAATCTAGAAGGCAAAGGTATGAGGGAAACTTTAGAAAGGACCCCATGTGAGGAAATAATAAGCTTCAAGACGGGGAGAGAGGAGAAAGAGACACCCAAGGCAGGAATGGGAAGAGGGCTCACAGCCACTGGTAGGAGCATTGTGCCTTCTAGAGCTATCAGAGAAGACGTGAGAAATAAGGGTGTGTGTTTATAAAGCAGATTGCCTGTTATGCTGTTTGGTAAATAAGAGGCAAGATTGGAATTACTTGTAATGACTTTTGGTTCCTTGATGGGTTCCTTTTCGTGTAACTTTGCGCAGAGACCAGACCACGTAGGGTGCTCTCAGTTATAAGGGTTACAAAGGAAATGTTTACTGTCCCTTTGGACAACTGCAGGAGTCTTCCTGCAGGAAACTGTCCCCTCTCAGTCAGTCAGTGCCTCGAAGACCAGAGCTCCTAGGCTGTCGGGGACAGAGAGGGGTAGGTGCTAAGACCACTCAGAGAGAGATCCAATAAGAACTGTCCCCATATCACCCAAACCACACCTGAACACTTGTGAGCAAGGGGAAGAACAGCTCCATCTGGGGCCCTTTGCCTACCTTCACAATGCCAGTGACCATGTACTCAAAGGTTCGATTGCTAAATCCTTCACTGGCGATTACAAATACAGTGTACTGGAAATACCCTCCTGGCCCGGAGTGTGTGTGACTGCCACTCAGGATGACGTTGTCTCTTCTGTACAGGGAGCCATATTTATTCTGCAGTCTTTTCAGGACCTTCAAGAGAAGAGAAAAAACAATAGAACTAAGATGAGGGAAAACACAGCAACTCACTATAGAAAAGGCTCCAATGAGTCTAATCAATGGCCCATACCAATGTCATCCCTGTTGAGTGGCCCTTCACCCTGTGCCGGTGTGTATCATCGTAGGCAGAACATCAACAAAACCACTAACTGTCAAGGCTAACATTTCACAGACTCTCTCCATATGCAAGCACAGTGTTAGCTATTACACACATGTTATCTTAAAATCTTTATACCAATCCCAAGAGGTAGGTGTTTTTTAAACGTTTATTTATCTTTGAGAGAGAGAGAGAGAGAGCAGGGGCAGGGAAGAGGGAGAGGGAGAGAGAGAGAATCCCAAGCAGGCCCCAGGCTCTGTGCTGTTAGCATGGATCCCAGTGTGGGGCTCAAACTTAAGAATCGTGAGATCGTGACCTGAGCCAAAATCAAGANATTTTTTAAATGTTTATCTTTGAGAGAGAGAGAGAGAGCAGGGGCAGGGAAGAGGGAGAGGGAGAGAGAGAGAATCCCAAGCAGGCCCCAGGCTCTGTGCTGTTAGCATGGATCCCAGTGTGGGGCTCAAACTTAAGAATCGTGAGATCGTGACCTGAGCCAAAATCAAGAGACAGATGCTTAACTGACTGAGCCACACAGGTGCCCTAGAGGTAGATATTTTCAATCGCATCTTTTAGCTGAGAACACTGACATGTAAAGAAGATAAATAGTTTGCCCACTGCTCTAGTAAATATCCGAGCCACAACCTGGATCCGTGTCTCTCTAACTGTAGAACCAGTATGGTTTGCTGTTCATCATTCCACACATCATTCCACATTAACATCCAGGCACCAGTCTAAGCATGAGGAGGTATATGAGGTTCCTACCCTGATGAAGTGTTTATGCTAATGAAAATAAACAAAGAAGCATGTAATATTATTGCACACAGTGATAAATGTTATAAAGACAAATGTTTTTGAGTAAGAAAAAAGAGTGATGGGTGTTATTGAAGAAAAATCTTTTCAAAGATGCTACTTTCCACCAGAGACTTGAAGAGGATAAGCTGGTTGAACACCTACAGAAAGAATCCCGGGAGCAGTGAACAGTCATGTAAAGGCCTCTTTACTGCCCCCCTGCCACAGATGAAGAGCTCCATGCTCCCTGACACATACTGTCACACTTATTTGTCTGGGGGAAGCCAACCGTGGAGCCCTAAGGACACCCCAGCCACCCCCTGGGGAGGCCCATTGGAAAGGAACTATCTTGCCAGCACTAGCGTGCTAGCCAAGTGGGTGAGCTCCCTCAGCCAAGCCTTCCAACACCTGCAGCCCAGCCGACATGTGAGTTCAACCCACAACACAGAAGTAGGTGTGTGTGTGTGCATGTGTGTGACTTCTGTTCTAATCTAAGTCAGAAACACCCAGTCCTGCCTCCCTGGGATTCCTGACCCACAGAAATCCTGAGCAGTAATTCAGGATGGTTGTTGCTTTAGGCCGCTGAGTTTTCCAGATGACTTGTTGTAGAGAAGGAGGTAAGTAATGCAGAGATACTCGGTAAGTGTTCACTGAACTCATTACGGAGTGAGCATCAAAATGCATGATAAGTGTGCTTGCAGGGCCCATACACATCAGGAAGACAACAGATAGGAAATCTGTGATGCTGAGAACTAGCTTCTGGTTATGCTTTAATAAGCATCAACCTGAAGTTGGGTATTATTGTGGCTTCCTTGTGAAAGGTGTTTTGATTTTTTTTTTATTATTATGTCAAGGGGCACCTGGGTGGCTCAGCTGGTTAAGCGTCCAACTTTAGCTCAGGTCATGATCTCACAGTTCATGAGTTCGAGCCCCACATCAAGCTCTGTGCTGTCAGAATGGAGCCGACTTTGAGTCCTCTGTCTCCCTCTCACTTTGCCCCTCCACCACTCATGGTCTCTCAAAAATAATAATAATAAACATTAATAATTTTTTCCACATAAATTTTTTTGTATTTATTTATTTTTGAGAGAGAGAGAGAAAGAGAGAGACAGAGCATGAGCAGGGGAGGAGCAGAGAGAGAGAGGGAGACACAGACTCTGAAGCAGGCTCCAGGCTCTGAGCTGTCAGGACAGAGCCCAACGCGGGGCTCAAACACACAAACAGATCATGACCTGAGCCGAAGTTAGACCCTTAACCAACTGAGCCACCCAGGCGCCCCTTTTCACACTTATTTATGTCAAAAAATCACTAAAATGATCTAACAAAAGTGTCAAACCCAAAGCAACGTTCCCTGATGTAGGTTACAGTCAACCAATACCCAGCATAGGAATGACAGCACATTTATGGCAGGTGTCGTGAACATCACTTATCACACGCACTCAGCCTTGTCTTTGGTGGTTGCTTTCAGGCGCAGGATGTTGAAAATGATTCTGAACCCAAACCTGGGTTTAGCAAAAAAGAGTGCATTTTCTGATTAGCAACACTGTCTACCTTGAGTATGGCATGGGCTGTCATATGCTGATCAACCGTCACACAGAAGGCAATGAAAAGCCCTCATTTGAATTACTTGCCAGTTTCTGTGATGTAAAGACTCCTCACCACTGTCAGTTTCAAGCTACCAAAACTTAACAATAAGCTTACCAAGTTATTGAATATTTAACAGCCAGCCCTCATGAGCTGGTGCAAGACAGTTCCAGAACACACTTGGTACATAAGGAAGTAGCCGCAACTTACAGGCTATATACTTAAAACACATAAAACATCTATCAGTCTCTTCTATTTTAGGGGAAGAGCTACACTGCCCTCATTCTACTCATATGGTCATTGAATGAGGAAGATCTTACAAAGGATGTTGCCTCATTAATCAGTTCGTGCCCCAAACACCAATTGCTAGGTTACCATGTCCACATACACAATCCTGTGATGCCAGGCAAATGTGAAAGGAAATATGATATGACCTGACTAACGTCCTCTGACCAAGTAGCCCACATTCTCCATCCCAATAAGTTTCCATGCTGCTTCTGTGTGACCCAGATCCAGACCACACTCTTCATCACCCTTATGCCTTCTTCTAAACCAGTTAATGACAACATTCATGAATGAGAAGCCCATCACCGAAGGGGTACCACGAAATCTCGACTAAAGGCTGCTGTCGAAAGCTAATGTTCTCACAGTTCTGTAAGCAAGACAGGAAGGTAATGAAAAAAAGAACTTCTGGTGAACCTTAAAGCTCTCCTAACCCCTTCCTATTTTTATTCCTAGAGAATGTTAGGATTTTAGAATTAAGTGTACTTCTTCAGGTTTACACAAGAATCAAGCTCTTAGAAAGAAATTATGGGGCTCCTGGGTGGCTCCATCGGTTAAGCATCTGACTTTGGTTCAGGTCATGGTCTCACAGTTCTTGGGTTCAAGCCCCACGTCGGGCTCTGTGCTGACAGCTCAGAGCCTGGAGCCTGCTTCAGATTCTGTGTCTCCCTCTCTCCCTGCCCCTCCCCTGTTTGTTCTCTCTTTCTCTCTCTAAAAAATAAATAAACATTAAAAAACAGAAAGAGAAATTATGGTGCTCAAATTTTATAATAAAAGAAAAAGACCACAAACAACTCCCAAAACTTGTATCCTAAACTACATTCTCTGTATGAAGTCAGACACTGGGGGCTTCAAGAAAAAGAAAAGAAAAATTCAATCATCTAGCAACAATGCCTGCCAACAACCGTGGTAAATAACAGGTTTCCTACTTCATGAGAGGAGGGGTGTTTTAACAAAATGAAGAAGTTACCTTAATGTCTACAGCTCACTTCTGTGTTCAGTTTCCATTCAGTTTCCTATTACTGACACACCTGGGAACCTGCCGTAGGAAGACCTGGAAAGCCACTGTTCTCCTGCCCTGCCTCACTGCTCAGAGGTCTTCCAGAACCTTCATTCCATGCTGGAAATGCCATCAATCCTCAAAGCTGAGGCTGAGAACCTGCCTACAACCAGGTATTATAAGGAGGCGTGAGGGCAATCGTTCAGCTACATTCATTCTTCACTCCTTCCCTTGGATTAACCTGGGATAACGAGATGGGTTCATTTAAAGCCCTCCCACCGGGTCTGAGATTCCACAGGGAAAGTAAAAATAGGAAGAGATGGTGAAATGGTGGACTGTTGACTTTATAGCCTCTGCAACCCAACACATTAATCCTATCTCCCCTCCACACCCTACCCCCAAATTCCACCTTTGACTCTCCCATTTCTTCTCATGACCCCACCACTTCCCAGTGAGAACCATCTCCGATCCTTCAGAAAAATGGCAAGCGTCATGGTAATGAGTGTGGGCACTGGCACCAAGATGCCTATGCATACACCCAGCTCTGACAGCTTGGAGCTGGCTCACCGCAGACAAGTTCCCTGATCCCCTGCAGCTCGTGTTTCCCAATCTATCAAATGACATAATGATAGCACCTCCCTCCTCCAGTTGTTTGGAAAATTGAATTCATTAATGGATATGAAGCAATTAGGCGTGACTCATCATGGGAACTATGCAAGTTTTAGGTTTTATTTCTATTCGTTCTCAAACCTCATTCACATTTAATGTGACCTCTTACTACCTACCAGGTAGCCTTGCGGCCACCCCACTGATTTAACACCTTTGTGCCAGCCTCATGTGGTAGAGGGGAAATTTCTAGGCAAAGTTAAAATCATTTCCTGCAACCCTACCTTCCCTTACTAGTTCATTCAGCCTTCCAACATGTTGTAAAACTCTCCTGTGTTCAATCTCCTTTGTTTGAAATACCGAGTTTGACTACCGTTTTCCCAACTGTATCCTCAACAGCAGAGCCTTGGTATTAATTTAACGAAGCTGCCAATTTGTGTCCTGGCCTCCAGCCTCAGTCTATCTCATCAAACACCACTGTCTGATTAATCATTCTAAAGCAAAATTGGGTTTGCATTACTCCACTGAAAAGTTTTTGCAGAATCCCCATCACTTACAGAAGTAAAAATAAACCAGCATCCCAGGCCCTCTACAATTATGATCAACATACCTTCCAGGCATATTTCTAATTACATGTGTCCTAATAGCACAAAGTCCTATGCTTGCAAAGGAGTCTACCTTCCTCCCTTCTGCCTCCTTGTGGTAATGCTGTGCCCTCCATCTGATAGCTCTTCCTCCTCATGTAAACCATTTAAAATTCCTCCCATTAAGATAAAGAAGACATGACATGTGTTTGTGTGTGCGTGCATGCAGGCACGCGCGTGCACACACACACAGACACAGACAATGGAATATTACTCAGCCATCAAAAAGAATGAAATCTTACCATTTGCACCAACATAGACGGATCTAGAGAGTGTTATGCTAAAAGAAGTAAGTCAGAGAAAGAAAATACCATATGATCTCACTCATATGTGGAATTTAAGAAACAAAACAAATGAACAAAGGGAAGAAAAGAGACAAGCTAAAATACAGACTCCTAACTATAGAGAATGAACAGAGGGTTACCCGCGAGGAGATGGGTTAAACAAGTGAGGGAGATTAAGAATACACTAAACTTGATGAGCACTGAGTAATGTATGAAATTGTTGAATCACTATACTGTACACCTGAAATATAGCTCTATTGTTAACTATACTGGAATTAAAATAAAATTTTGTCCATTCAAATGTCACATCCACTGGGAAGTCTTTCCCTACTTTCCATTTTCGAATCCCCCTTGTGGTGGCTTAAAATCACTGTGTGTCTACAAGTTCCTCACTCCTCCTCCCTTTAAGAGGGGAGGCTCTACTGTCCTATCCCTGGATGTGAAATGGACTTGGTACTTTGCCTCCAATGGACAAAATAGGCTGGGAGCTCAACTCCTGAGCACAAGTGTGGCTTCCTCCCTTCTCTTTCTCTTGAGTTACTCACTTTGAGGGAAGCAGCCATTCTGGGCTACAAGGATACGGAAAGTGAGAAACGAGAAACTGAGGCCTTCTACAAGCTGCCACACAAGTGAGTCATCTTGGAAGTGGTTCAATCAAGGCTTCCAATGACTGCAGCCCTTGCCAACACCTTGATTTCAAGATAGCCTAAGCCAGAACCACCTAGTTAAGCCAGTCCTGATTTCCTGATCAACACAATGTATGCGATGATGTTTATTGTTTTTTAATGTTTATTTATTTTTGAAAGAGAGAGAGAGAACAAGCCTGAAAGTGGGGGAGGGAGGGACAGAGACAAAAGGAGACAGAAGATCCAAAATGGGTTCTCTGCTGAGAGCTGAGAGCCCAATGCAGGGCTCAAACTCACAAACCATGAAATCATGCAGGGCTTAAACTCACAAATCATGAGATCATGACCTGAGCTGAAGTCAGATGCTTAACCAACTGAGGCACCCAGGTGCTCCTAGATGATGTTTATTGTTTTAAACCACCATATTCTGGAGCTATTTGTTACTCAGTAGTAGATAATAAAGTGGAGATAACAACAGACCCACCTCATAGTTTTGTTTTAAGTGTAGGAGTGGGGAAAACATGTAATACTTGCTCCTCAGATGTCCATAGATGGGGGAGGATTCCACTCCATTCCCCAAGAAGGAGAGATATCGGAGAAGTATTTCTAGGGCCTCCCTCATCCCTCTCATTGGCCACTTCACACAGCAGGAGGAACGGTGTTTAACAGTGAGCTAATAGAACATGACAGTGAATGGTGGGCATTTAATGGTCACTGTCCTATGTGCTCTAGACCCTCATCTTCCTCACCTTCATGACGGTGCAAACAGATGCTTAGAGAACACATTCTCTTTCTGTGACCTGATCCCATGCAGAAAAATATAACTGGGTCAGGGCCAAGAATCTGGCTTAGAAAGACAGACCTGAGAGTCCAAGTCCATCACCCTGTGTCCTCTCTCCCTCTAAGCATCTTACTGTTACCTGCCCAAGACCTACGGGCACCCTTCTGCTAAGCTCAACCTTCCCCACAGCTGGGTAACATGGTCTCAATTCAGGGAAAAATCACACAACAGCCTGTCATTTTCTACAATAGTGCTTAAAGAGTGAGAGAGCTAACATTGTATTCTTTCTAAATTTTATTATGGAAATTTTCAAACATGTACAAAAATCATCTGAAGAGCATAATTAAACCCCCATCTACCTCTCACCCAGTTCGTAAAGGAGATTTATGGCCAATCTCATTTTAGTGGCATGTTTTCATTCTCATCTATCTCCTTGCATCTACTCTTGATCGTGTAAAAACTCAAGGGAAGGGTTAGTTATTAATTGGAGCTCTCAGGATTCTAACGAGGAGGATTAAATAAGAGACTATATGTGAAGGTTACCAGAACATAATAAGGTTTCAAAACACATTATCATTAGTAATGACAATGAGCCATCAACAAAATTGAAAGCAAGTTTTGACCAAGATGGCATCGACTGGAATTGTTTGCTGGACAATTGTCTGCTGGATTGTCAAGAGCTGATAATGTGGAGGGCAGTAGAAACTCCCTGGATGAGAAGCCAGGAGGGCTTCATTATTGTCAAGGTCACCCACAGACTTTTCTTTTAAATCATGTCATTTCTTTTGTTACCTCAATCACTTACCTCTAGCCTGAGTCGTTGGGATACCATGCCTATGTCGATGCTGACAAACACCACTCGATTTGACCCATCGGGCTCCGCCAGGACAAAAGCACGACTGTACAGCCTGGTGAGGATGCCCCGTGCATTCTGGCCCATTTTGCTGAAGCCCATCTAGAGAAGAGAAGAAAGTCAGGGCCACTCTGTCTCACTGCCCTGCCACGAGAACCATGCACAACCACACGAGAAGAGACCGCATAAGAAAGAAAAGCACAATCCACAGGACACTGTGGCCCTGAGTGAGATGATAATATGTGTTTCCAAGAGTAAAACCAACCTCATAAAAGAAGTTTCACTCCTATGTTACAAAAAAATGCAAAGGCAAAGTAGTGATCAGTTTGACAGGAGCCATCTACAGTCTATGTGCAATGAAGGGGTCAGTGTGTCTTAGGAATTCCATTACCAATTACCATAGCAGAGACCTTTCAGAGCTTTTGGTTCTTTTCCCTTGCCTGAGGTATTACAGAAGGAAGTAGTTCTCCTACCACTATCCCACATTTCCAGGAGCATCCTGAAGACTTAAATTTCCTTCACTTTGATTGTTTGGTGTATGTATGATTTTCTTTCTTTTTTTTTTCCTGAAGAAAATAGTTTTTTTATGACTCAATAATCTTTTTATTTTTTATTTTATTTATTTATTCTGAAGGTGGGAGAGAGAGAGAGAGAATGAATGAATGAATGAATGGGTGGGGTAGGAGCAGAGAGAGAGAGAGAGAGAGAGAGAGAGAGAGAATCCCAACAGACTCCATGCTGTCATCACAGAGCACACAGGGCTCTATCTCACAAACCACGAGATCATGACCTGAGCTAAAACCAAGAGTCAAACATTTAACTGACTGAACCACCGAGGCACCCCAATAATCTTTTCTGAGGGTACCTCACCCTGGCTTTTACCTTGTTGACCATTCCTCAGCCAAGTCAGACAAAATACACCTTTTCCAACCCCCCTTTACACCATGTATAAGACCCACCCATAAAGCTATATCCCAGTATTCAGAACACTCCCTCCACTGCTTGTTCATTGGAGTGTTCATTCAGGGTTCACATTTCAAAGCCACTTTTCAGAACAGACATCAAGGAAAAATTCCTAGAATCTAAAGGTTATTTGGTAGGAGGAAGAAAATCTCATCAGACAACTTCATGATCTAGCTTCCTAGAAAAAAAGTTGATATGAATGAATACATTCACCATCACAACCAAGAGGTTGCATGCCAGCAGCCAGTAGGACACACCTGACCCACAGAAGCATTTTGCTTGGCTTACACGGTGTTGTCCAATACTAGGTTTCCAGTTTTGAATAGAGTTGCCTGTATTTCCCAACAGAAAGATTTAGATCTTCAGGCCTCCAATTCAGAGATTTTCCAGCTCTCCTGAACAAACTGTAGGATAGGGCAGCCCTACGTGGTAACAAGTGCTAAAGTCATGANGCCAAGAGGTTGCATGCCAGCAGCCAGTGGGACACACCTGACCCACAGAAGCATTTTGCTTGGCTTACATGGTGTTGTCCAATACTAGGTTTCCAGTTTTGACTAGAGTTGCCTGTATTTCCCAACAGAAAGATTTAGATCTTCAGGCCTCCAATTCAGAGATTTTCCAGCTCTCCTGAACAAACTGTAGGATAGGGCAGCCCTACGTGGTAACAAGTGCTAAAGTCATGAACTTTCTAGTTGTACCATAGTCTCCACCACTTCCCACTGCCCCCAAGGCTGAGGGTTCACTAGACTCTTAACAGCTTACACTGGCCTGGTGGTACATGAGTTTGCCAGCCCTGCCACTCCCATTCGTAAAAATGGCCAATTGACTTTGCAAAGGACTTGTGGTTGAATGCATGGTCCCTCTGCTTTATATAGCACAATACTCACAGTGTTAGACAGCATTGAAGTCAATGAAAAAGCAGGAGGAAGACAATGATGTAATAATAAGGAATAAATGCAGGATGCAAGTAGTAAAAGTAAAGTACTCGTTTCATTCTCCTCGAGGAGCCCATGATTTACCTACCAAATTGATATCTGACACTTGTCCTGTGCAGTCAGCTCGCCCAACACCAATATGGTAGCCACTGAAGTTCTGAAATAGAGGAGGCTCTGGGGTGCTAGTCAATGGGGGTGTCTGGGTGGCTGTGGAGCTGTGAGTGAGCGTCGAGCCTTGAGTGGCTGTGGAGCCCAGCGTGGCCGGAGGGCTCTGGGTGACCGGAGAACCTGAATCTAAAAGCAGAATAAAACATTTAAGAAACAGCATTTCAGTCCACGTATTTGTTGGCATCATTTAGAACACAGAGGCTCGGGTTCCTAAGGAAAAATCTTTATATATTCTCTTTTATTTAAAATATACAGTAAGTGACTAATGGATCAAGAAGATGTGGATGGATGAATGGATTTATACAATGGAATACTACATGGCAATGAAAAAGAATGAAATCTGGCCATGTGTAGCAACATGGATGGAACTTGAGGGTGTTATGCTGAGCGAAATAAGCCAGGCAGAGAAGGACAGATACCATATGTTTGCACGTATAGGAGAATTAGGAGGAACTTAGTGGAGGACCAGGGGGGAGAAGAAAGGGAAAAATAGTTGGGGAGAAGGAGGGAGGCAAACCATGAGAGACTCTTGAATGCTGAGAACAAACTGAGGACTGATGAGTATTGGGGGGGAGGGGTGAGATGGGCATGGAGGAGGGCACTTGTGGGATGAGCACTGGGTGTTATATGGAAACCAACTTGACAATAAACTATTTAAGAAAAATAAGAAACCTCTCGGGAACATGTTTTACATAAGTAATAACCCTAAAAAGGATCTTTCTGTTGAGCTAGAGATGTTTCATCCTAACAGTCAAGGCCTGTGTCAAATGTCTGTCAGCTTCTCATCACAAGCTGTTCCTTGTCACACCCGTGGCCCTTCACTCACTCCTGATGGGCTTCTCCAGCCACACAAACCAGGTTCCTCAGGTGCCAGCCTCTGGGGTCTGTCTCCACAGCTCTCTCCAACCAGAGACCCCGCTCCTCCCTGTTCCACCAATAATGCTCCAAGCCTCCCTTCCAAGCTGGTTCATTCCCATCACACCCAGAGGCAGCTCGGCCCTCCTGTGTGGATTACCTCCCACCCTGCTGTCTCTACTCTGCATCCACAAGCTTCTCAAGCATTTTATTTGGAATACAAACTAGATCACTGCATGTTCAACAACGTTCCAGCTTATTGTAATCATATCGCCATCTGTGTGTGTGTCTGTACACGCATATGCCCATGCACACACATACACACGAATATCAAAGGAGGCAGAATGGCAGGAAGACTACAAGAGCAGGTGCCAGAAACAAACAACCTGGGTTCAAACACTGACTCTACCACATACTACCTGAACATACTAGCTGAAATCACTTACCCTGTTCTACCTCAATTTTTCTCATCTAGAAAATAGAGGTAGTAGTACTCTACCTTCCTAGGGTTCTTTTGAACAATAAATATATTAATACATATCAAAAATTTAGAATATGGCTGGCATATAGCTTTGGTTCTTCTTACCTACTGAGGTGTCTTACACACACACGTTATTTGTTTGTTTCCACTCAAGACAACAGCCGGGGTGACCAAGGCAACAGATGTCACTGTCGCAGGCATTAGTGCTCAAGGAGTACTTAGTCAAGAAATTGGCTGCTGACTACCCTGGGATCCTGGAATTTGGTGGGTCAAGAAAAGCTAGAGATCACCTAGTCTGATCTCCTCTGCTTTACATATAAGAATACTAAAGCCCAGAGAAATGATGTAACCACGATTTAATGGAGAACATGTGTGAAATCAGGTGTAGAGCCCAGATACTCCAACTCAGAATCTAACGCTCTTTCATCCATATTCAACATGGAGTTAGAATCCATATTTTCTTGGGGTGCCTGGGTGACTCAGTCAGTTAAGCGTCCGACTTCGGCTCAGGTCATGATCTCACAGTTCGTGGGTTCGAGTCTCACGTTGGGCTCTATGCTGACAGCTAGCTCAGAGCCTGGAGCCTGTTTCGAATTCTACATCTCCCTCTCTCTCTGACCCTCCCCTTCTCATGCTGCCTCTCTCTCTCTCTCTCTCTCTCTCTCTCTCTCTCTCTCTCTCTCAGAAATAAATAAAACATTAAGAAAATTTTAAAAAAAGAATCCATATTTTCTCAACCCCAAGTCCATGTTTTCCACAAGACATCAAATATTGCAAGGAAGGAGGCAATCCTTTTGCCTTATTGATACCAACATAGGAATGGGGTATCAATTTTGACAATCAAAGCCAAACCAAGTCCAATGGCCAAGGACAATTTCCTTATAAACTCGGAGTCTCAGGGTCTACATCCAGAAAATGGTACTAAGTCTAGCACCTACCTTTATAGAAGTTTTATGAGAATTAAGTGGGAAAAGGATGTACACTCCTGACCACAGTGCTTGACACAAAGCAACCATACATCAAACAGCCACTCCTACTATGAGACTAGTTAGCATAATTGCTGATCACCTCCATGAGTCTCAGCCTCTGGATTCTCTAACTTTAAGAGCTAAAGCTGAATAAGTCCAATAGATGCTTTCCTTTATCAGAATCCACACCCCTGTGCTGGCACAGAGGATTTCTATCCCTCTGTGTCTGCAGGGAACTCAAAGCACAGGGTCATGGTAGAGAATATGCCAGAAAGGAGAAGAGACCCCAAGAGAGAAAACTGAGGTGAAAAAAAATCAGGCTTCTTCTTTGTTTGGCCTAAAGATAGTCCTCCCTTTACTTCAGTAAAAGCATTCAATGCCCACCCGTCTTCTCTACTGATTTATCAGGTATACAACCCATCACGAAAGTAGGGCTCCATCAAAGACCTAGGAGCCGAATATTGCTGCAAATGTGTACTGCATCATTTTCAAAAACTAAATTAATTCCCAATATTTTAAAAAATCAAGAGATGCCTAAATCCTCCAATTTCCAGCTTCTGTTGAAAACTCTGGAGATCTGAGTCCATGAGACACCATGACAACTAACACCTTCACCAGAATCACACCTGCCCCTACCCCGGTCCACCTCCCCACCCCACCTCATTTACAGAACTTGATTGGCCCTCATGAGAATTGGAGTTCAACAGCCCCTTCTCTAAAACTTTCCACAGACTACTTGATATTCAGTGGGTCTTTCATTCTGCTTTTGTCCCCAAGAGAAGACAATGCCCAAGAAAAGGCAAAGAACAAGAGAAGAGGCTTGGGAGGGAATGCTCTCATTACTGGGCTTTGAAGAATTCTAAACCAGGCTTAGGTCAGTGGAGAAGTGAGACAAGCACATGTCAGAATTCCTGTCAACTGCCTACTTGGGGGCAAAGGTAAGTCTGATAAAAATTGTTGTTGATGCAGAAAGTACAATTAATAGAAGGGTTTTGTGGCCATCCCAGGTTGCTTACGTATGCACTGAACTGCCCTGTTATTGACATTATCAGCAGAAACTGTTCCTTGCCTTTGTGTCCCCATTCATCCAGAATTTTCCCACAGGCTAGGAATAGCATCCAAGGGAGCCCATGGCAACTTGCCTTTATGATTTTCAATGGTCCCACTGGTGATAAACAAGAGGCTGAGGAGGGCTACGGTCACGGCAGTCATCATCACAAGGAGGAAAATCAGGAATGCCTCTAATGTGGAGAAGGTGCGTTTGGCCATGTCTCCTGAGGAAACGCAGAAATGGAAGAGGCAGAAAAGGGCAGAGCCACGAATTAAAAACACATATGCTTTGAGCTGCCCAAGGTTAAGATGCCTTAGCTCTTCTAGAATGGACTATACACCAGGGAGGGCAAACATAGAGCACACCTGTCACATCCCAGGCCATGGCAGACAAGACAAACCAAATACAGCACTCTTTGATAAGTTCAGATGTGGTTTCCAAACACTTCCTGGAACAGCCCTTGTTCTAGAGAACCACCCATCATTTGGCATTGGCAATGAAGCTAAAAATATATTTGTATTCCTTGGCTGTATCATACAACTTTCATTTATGGTGACGATGTTATCTGCACATGGGCCTAGGTTGGAACACATCTGTCAACACGATTGATTGCTCTTGTGAGAAAGCTGGCTGTGGTGAGGGCTGTGCTCATGGCCTCGGGAAAACAAGGAGGTGAAACAAACATGGAGTCTTGAAACTCTATTTGATAACTTTCAATTCCTACTTGATGAGAAACCAACATGGAAGAGGGGCGGCATCTCTGCTCTCAAGCCAGACATTAGGAAAATCTCCCTCTTCGTCATTAGAAGGATTCACACATTTTGCAAACCTGTTGAAGGATGGGGACAAAGATAATGCTCCTGTGTTCTACAAGAGCAGAAAATGTCCTTACAGATGCCTGAAGATATTTAGGAGTAGGATTCATTGTTACTCAACGAGGCTATAGAAGCTAAAAATCCATATTGTGTAGCAGGAAAAAGTATAACATGGTGGCTAAAAATTGAATTCTGCCTTCTGACTCCAGAGTCCAAATCTCATTTCTACCACTTACTGGATGGCCTTGGGGAATCCTCCCCAACACTGAGCCTCAGTTTCTCTATCTGTAACAAAGGATGTGGTGATGATGATAATTTTAGTAGTCTTATAGAGTTCTTATATAAAGGAGATGACACTGTATCCTTTAGATGCAGCATGCATTCTCCAGCCTACCACAGCCTCTTTCCAGAGGACCTTTTCCATCTAAGTTATTACCTGGTCTTTGTAGTTATTTTATTGGGCAATCCCTGGACTAGAGTTTAAAAATCAGTCTAACATCAAACACTTCAGAGGCAGGGCTGAACTGGAAGTGGACAAAGAGACTGGAACATCTTCCCAAATCTCTCAGTTAGTAGCAGGCTTTCCTCATCCATTTATCGTCACTGTGATCACTTTCACTACCACTCTTAGGGACAATTTCAAATGTAGGGCAACACATATGAGTTCTGACGTTGGCCCCAACATTCACTCCAGTTCCCAAGAGTCAAGAGACACATCTAAAGTATGCCTTTGAAACTCCGATGATCCAAATAAGTTTACTAGTCCTTAGGTGCTGTTTCAGTGGCCAACCTCAAACCCAGTACACCCAGTTCTTTCTCAAAGCTTCGGTTCCATTAGGCGTCCTGCTGGCTGGGATTGCAAGACCAACTGGGCAACTAAACATGGCTGACGACGGGGGATCTCCCAACCCCAGAGTGTCTACACGCACATTGCATATGTAAACATGGCCACATGCAGACACGGTTCAAAATCATACTCTTGTTTGTTTGTTTGATTGATTCTGATGAACTGATCACCACCAGCAGCCTTTTACACAAGTCAACAATGGCACTCTACTTAACACTTGAGTTTGCATCTCTTAGTCGAATTTCAATGAGGCACCTCCCTGGGTCTGGGTCTCACCACTCTGTTGCCAGAATTAATGCCAACATTGTTAATGTTCTTTTTTAAACAGTAAGCACTATTTATTTTTCCTTGATGACCCGAAATCTGAGGGCAAATGTGAAAGAAAGCCAACGCCTCACCTGCCTTCAGCATGCAAATGTACCACGGAGAGCTGAACCACCAGTGGTTGTAACTTAAAAGATTTGGCGTTTCCCACTGGTTCTCCCCTGATCGAGTGCAATTCTGCAAGCTCCGTGATGAGGCTCTGTGACAATAGCAAGCCCCTCGGCACATCTTTACCACGCTGAGCTCTCTGTTTTTCAAGACTGTGAGAGTAAAAGGTAATGACTTGGCAAAATGGGTTTCCCAAGCTAAGAAAATGGAATGGAGCTTTTAGGATTTCATCAAGATTGCTAAGACAGGGGGATGATTCAAGATCCCTCCCTCTCCCTCCAAGAACACATAGGTATTCTTACCTGACTCAACCAATTAAAAGAAATTCCGCATCCCAGCAAAGCAAATGAGAGTCCAGAATCTCGTTCCTTTCCCCTTGCACGTTGCTCAGCCCAGAGTCCTCAGCACGTTCTGAAACCTACTGAGGAAAGATGTTCCCAGTCATGCCCAGGAGAGTTAGGGTTCTCATTAGCATACGTTTGTGGGCTTGGTGCAGGAGGAGATTAAAGAGAATTGATAACAAGAGCCTTATCTGCAAACTCTCCCCTGGGACAGCCTGATACTGAGATAGAAGTTGCAGAAGATCTGGCGGACTGAAGGTCACTGATTTCAGTCCTTACACACCTCTCAGTACAAGTTCTGTGCAAGGTCTGTGGCCTGGCTCACCAAAAAGAGCACCTGCTTTACTTGCCACTGGTCACTCAAGCAGAGAAGAGTGATTTAATTTTTATAGATTCTTGTATATAAAAAGGATGAGGTTTTACAGGTGCCTGTGTGGCTCAGTTGGTTAAGTATCCAACTCTTGATTTCGGCTTAGGTCATGATCTCATGATTCAGGAGTTTGAGTCCCGCATCAGGCTCCACACTGAGAGTGCGAAGCTTGTTTGGGAATCTCTCTTTCTCTCTCTCCCTCTCTGCCCCTCCCTGCTGCCTCTATCTCTGACAAATAAATAAATAAACTTAAAAAGAAATGAATGAGGTTTTAGGTGAACTAAGAATGTGAACAATGGATACACAATATACATGTGCATAATGTGCAGCCATTACCAGTTATATAGGAGCGAATAATTTAATAACATGGAAAAAGTTACTATAATAAGTTATTTAAAGTTTATAAGACATTATAATCCTGTTTTTAAATTTTATTTTTATTTTTAATAACTTTTTAAATGTTTTATTGTTTATTTTTGAGAAAAAGAGAGAGAGAGAAAAAAACAGAGCATGAGTGGGGGAGGGGTAGAGAGAAAGGGAGACACGGAATCCAAAGCAGACTCCAGGTTCCGAGCTGTTAGCACAGAGCCCGACACGGGGCTCAAACTCATGAGCTGTGAGATCATGACCTGAGCTGAAGTCAGATGCTCAACTGACTGAGCCACCCAGGCACCTTTATAATCCTGTTTTTTCAAACATTACTTATCTATGTGTGGTCATGAAGACTGTAAGAAATCACAGCAAAATGTTAAGAAGTAATTATCTGGTGATAAGACTGTGAGTTTTGTTTTCAACTTTTTGATTTTTGGTATTTTCTGTAAGGGCCATGCACATGCTTATAATGGGGAAAATAAAATGTTTTACCTCCTCTCAAAGAATGTATACTATAGAACAGCATGAAGTTAAACAATGGCCCATGAGAGACAAAGAGAAAAAGAATAGGCCAAACCCCTCCTTTTTTCCCTGCTAAATCCAAGCTGTCCAGGAAGCAGTTTGAAGAAGAACACATAGGCCACTTAATTCCTTGCAGGGTTAAGAGAGACCAGCCCCCAAGTTCCAAGGGAAATATTAGAAATATTTCATAATGAGGCTTANTGGGGTGGGGAGGGCGGGCGGCACCGGTTAAATTACAGTATTAAATGAGGGTTATCTAGCGAATTTAAGCAGCAGAGAAAGGAGAGAAAAGTAAATTCACTGGAAGGCAGCAAAAGCGGTTGAAGACACAGGCTCTGAAAAGCCAGTGATCAGGGTAGATCAAGGTGGGAGGAGCTCCTGAACATTCTCTTTAGAGCATCGCCATCATGGGAATGCCAACTGGTGCAGACACTCTGGAGAACAGTGTGGAGGGTCCTCAAAATATTAAAGATAGAACTACCCTACGACCCAGCAACTGCACTACTAGGTATTCATCCAAGGGATACAGGTGAGCTGTTTTGAAGGGGCACATGCACCCCAGGGTTTATAGCAGCACTATCAA
>NW_027528640.1:5844752-5884968 GCF_008692635.1 Crocuta crocuta
CTCTGTGCAGGGCAGGGGCGGTGGGGTGGGGAGGGCGGGCGGCACCGGTTAAATTACAGTATTAAATGAGGGTTATCTAGCGAATTTAAGCAGCAGAGAAAGGAGAGAAAAGTAAATTCACTGGAAGGCAGCAAAAGCGGTTGAAGACACAGGCTCTGAAAAGCCAGTGATCAGGGTAGATCAAGGTGGGAGGAGCTCCTGAACATTCTCTTTAGAGCATCGCCATCATGGGAATGCCAACTGGTGCAGACACTCTGGAGAACAGTGTGGAGGGTCCTCAAAATATTAAAGATAGAACTACCCTACGACCCAGCAACTGCACTACTAGGTATTCATCCAAGGGATACAGGTGAGCTGTTTTGAAGGGGCACATGCAACCCAGGGTTTATAGCAGCACTATCAACGGTAGCCAAAGTATGGAAAGAGCCCAAATGTCCATCAACAGATGAATGGATAAAGAAGCTGTGGTGTATATATATATATATATATACACATATATACACACACACACACACACACACACACACACCACTCAGCAATCAAAAAGCATGAAATCTTGCCATTTGCAACAACATGGATGGAACTGGAGGGTACTATGCTAAGCGAAATTAGTCAGAGAAAGACAAATATCATATGATTTCATTCATATGTGGAATTTAAGAAATAAAACAGATCAACATAGGAGAAAGGAAGAAAAATAAAACAGAGAGGGGGACAAATCATAAGATACTCTTAAATACAGAGAACCAACTGAGGGTTGCTGTGGGGGTGCTGGGTGGGGAGCTGGGATAAATGGGTGGTGGGCATTAAGGAGGGCACCTGTTGGGAGGAGCACCAGGTGTTCTATTTAGGGGATGACTCACTAAATTCTATTCCTGAAATCATTACTATACTATATGTTAACTAACTTGGATTTAAATAAAAGAAAAAAAAGAAAGGAAAAATGAAAAAGAAATAGACAAGCAATAGACTGAGTACAGACCCTGTCCTGATGTCTGGGGCTCTGGGGGTGGCTCCCACAAAACCACATTTCTGCTTCATCTTTGCCTGTCTCTCTTATTCTTTCCCTGATGTTTAAATGCAAATTTGTCCAATATTGTAGGAGCTACAGTCAAAATAAATCTAAATAATAAAGATTGTTCTGAGAAAAAATAAAATAGAGCATCGCCATCGAGATGGACTAACTCCAGCTGCTTTAGGTCTGTATGTTGTTCCATTCAGGGGTCAGTTCCTGAGAGACCTGACTGGCCTGGCTCAGGTCATGTACATTTTTCTTCCCTCGGGGAGATACTTACACATCTCAACAAGACCATCCCCAAAGAGGGAATGATAGATATCCAAAATGAAATCAAGGCAGGTAAAAACAATGGACACCCGCTAGTGACTTGCCATCAGATTTCTGTCTCCAGCCCTTCTCCCTTTCAGTGTGAGGGCCTCCAAGCTGCACCCACTGCCCCGTCTAGTCCTCTCCCAGCACCTCCCTCCCCCTACCATGCTCATTCACACCGAGATTTAGGAGGTGACCGACAGTCTAGTCCAGTAAGATCATTTTAACCAGAGTGTTAGTAGATCACGTATCGTTTCTCCCAGACAACATTTGAAGATCCATCCCTAAACATGGTGGCCTGAGAATAATCAAGAAGATGCCAAGCACCACGGCAGAGCCAGTGCAGGAGCCATGTTGAGCTGAGGAGACTTTCGGTGCCCAGCAAAACAGCCAAGACCTGTAGTCAGACCCCCTGGGGGTGAGGGGAAGATAAAATATCTGCAAAGATTGTGATGTGTACTTCTTTTTTACTTCTGTCTGAATGGCCTTTAAATAAACCCTCTTTGCAAGGAGAAGGATGATGGCTCTTCTCTACCCACTACCCCACTATTCCTATTCTACTTATTTTACAGATGAGGAAGCCTACACAGAAGTGTTATATGGCTTCCAGAGCAGAAGAGGATGGTTCAGAGTGAATGTGGTTGAGCAAGAATGTGAGCTGAAGTCTCCAGATCCCGAGAAAGGATCTCATGCCTTTCACCAAACTCTTACTGTGTCCCCTTCACCTGACATAGTAGCCTCTGGACACCAGTCCAAGTGGTCACTCCTCACTAGCAGATGATGATGAAAACCATGTGCCCTGTCTCCTAACCCCCTCACAGAGGGAGAGACTAACCAGCGGAGGGCAGAGGCAGCTAGAGAGAAATGCATAAAGTATATTCAAGCCAAAACAACGTTTCCCCCAAAGTCCCAACTCCTAAACCATTAACTGATGGTTAGTAGCCCCACAGCTCCTGTACTTATGCCTACAGGGTAGGGGCGTTCAAAGGCTTAAAGCTTACTTCATATGCTCCATGCCAATCATCACATCCTTTTTCATTCTTTGATTCTTGGAATAATTAAATAAATTACTTTTAAAAAACATATGTTATTTCATAGAGCATCCAGATTGTGATCTCTAAATACAATTTAAAACAAACAAAACAAAACAAAAAACAAGAGATCCCTAAAGAAATGGCTAGCTCTAGGTCTGGGGCAAGAAATATACAATGAAACGTGCAACATGTTTTCATTCCAGGAATCAAGGAAGTCAAGTTGATGATCAAGACCATCAGAATTGTGTCAAAAAGAACTAGAGGTTCCCTCTCAAATGGATCAACCTGGACATCAATTTTTTAAAAAGATAATTGCAGAAGATTGAAGCAAATTAAATTTGCTTAAATCCATGGTGTCATAATGATGCAAAAAAAAAAAAAAAAAAACCAAAAAAACACCTCATTGACTACCTTTAAAAGATGCTACATTTAACATAACAAATTCCAGGAGCACCTGGTAGCTGAGTTGGTTAAGCATCTGACTTCAGCTCAGGCCACGATCTCCAGGTTTATGAGTTCAAGCTCCACATCAGGCTCTGTGCTAACCTCTCAGAACCTGAAGCCTGCTTCAGTCTCTGTCTCCCTCTCTCTCTGCCGCTCCCCTGCTCATGCTCTGTCTCTCAAAAATAAATAAATGTTAAAAAAAATTAATAAAATGAAATAACAAATTCCAATTTGTTTTTCTGAAAACTGGGAAGGAAAAAAGGGAGGGGGGGGTCAAGAAATCAAAAATGTACTCTGCTCTTCTTATATAAAGGTATCTGGGGAAAGCCAAATCATTGATGAGACAGTTTCTCACACTTGAAAAACCCAGCCAATAAATGAGGAAGGAATGACACATCAAGAATCTAAGTGCTTTGCAGACCCCTAGTGAAAGGATGGAGCTAGGCAATGATCATTGACTGGATGCTGATAGAAGTCACCAAAGAGAGAGACAAATGGAAATGGCAAGACAAATGGACTCTGAACAACACACACACCCTCATTTCTCAAGTACTCTTACCAAAAAAGTAACCCTAAACTGGATCAGCCTCTAGATCTGAGTGCCTGTTTATAGAAAATATGAAAGACAAATAAGAAGACAATGTGGGGATACAGTAGGGCACATGACCCAGCTTCTTGAATGACGAAATTGGACATGGAGAGGGAGAGACAGGTGGAGGAGTAGAAGAACGTGGAGAGGGAGGAAAGGAAGGAACCAGGAAGAGGAGCAAAATGGAGAGGAGAGAGAGAGAGAGAAGCAGGGGGGTAGAAGGGCTGGGGAGGAGAGCAAAGGAGAAGAAACTGTGGATTAAATGAGGCTAAAGAGATGTGCCCACCAACTCATGCTGTAAGACCCAAACCCTCATTATGTAGAACCCAATTCAAACAAACTGGCTTTGAAAATGATGAGACAATTAGGAAGATTAGAACACGGACTCGATATTTGATGATATTAAGGGATTATTATTTAAAATGTTATTGTGATAATGGTATTGTAGTTATACATTTGTAAACAGTCCTTATCTTTTAGACATAGTCTGGAAAAAGATTTTTAGAGTTATTTATTTTTGAGAGAGGAAGAGAACATGTGGGGGAGAGGAAAAGAGAGGGAGAGAGAGAGAATCCCAAGCAGACTCCACACTGTCAGTGCAGAGCCCAATGCGGGGCTCTAACACACAAAACATGGAATCATAGCCTGAGCTGAAATCAAAAGTTAAGCATCTGACTTCAATGAGCCACCCAGGTGCTCCTGGAACAGATTAAAAAATAATAATAATAAAAATGGAAGTGCAAAAATCAGATGGTTGGATGGATGGATGGATCATAGATAGGACATGTAGGAGACTAGATGGATGGGAAATAAGCTTTGCTCTTTAATACACCAGTGGAGAAAAGAGAAATAGGGTAAAGCACTGTGGCAGGCATTCCAGAGGGCTTCATCAACCTAGCTGGTATGCCAACACCAGACACTCCTTTGCTTTGAGTTCCAAATGCAGGTTCATTTCTGCCTTTCAGATGCATTAGTGTGAGACTCTGATTCAGCACTGAGCTACCTGAGGAGAGAGGCTCCATATTGGACAGCTGCTTCCTGGTTTGAATCATGGCACCATGACTTTGAGTTGGCAGCATGGTGGCTGCAGCCACTTCTTTATTTCACAACCACGACCAAAGCAGCCTATCCCTTAGCAGCTCAGCTCTATATTTAAGTAGGACCTGATCTGCAGATCATGATCCTGCAGAAATTTCTACCTCATTTCTCTGCCTGGAGTCTTCGCAAAGATTCAGCAAGTTATCTCTGTCCCCTAATAAGTCCCTCTCCTCTGGAGCTAGCTGAAGTAGAGTCTGTTACCTCCAACTAAGAAGGTGCCCAAGCTAAATCTCACAAAAGTGAGCACCACCCCTCCCTTTGCAGAATATATGCATTCCAGTCACTGAACACTGGGTATGCCAAGCTATCGTTGGGAACATTTTTAAAATTCAAAGTGATGAGTAGTCTTACATAATGAATTCATTAGATCAGAAAAAAAATTAGTTTTAATTACACAGGGCTGCCATAGTGGTATCTTACCACCTCACAGGTTTTGCAAAGGACTGAAAAATACCTTTGAACCCTAAAGCAGTCCCATTATCAGTTGACTATTTATAGATTTACTTTTCCATATGTCTCAGTTGAATCTTGACTTTAAACCTTAAGCAACAGAAGAGAGGTTCCTTCTGTTACAAGCCAGAGAGACTGCTTTTTTTTTTTAATTTTTAATGTTTATTTTTGAGAGAGACAGTGCACAAGTGGGGGAAGGCCAGAGAGATAGAGAGAGAGAAAGAAAGAAAGACACAGAATCTGAAGCAGCCTCCAGGCTCTAAGCAGTCAGCACAGAGCCCGACACGGGGCTCGAATCCACGAATCAAAAGATCATGACCTGAGCCAAAGTCAGAGGCTTAACTGACTGAGCCAGCCAGGCGCTCTGGAGAGAATGCTTCTTATTAAACCCCTTCTGCACCTGTTATATGTTGAGTTTGAGAAGGGGACTAATGGATGTACTTTAGTACAGTGGGAAGCCCAAATTCCTTCAATGAAGGAGGTTCCAGCTCTGAACATGATGGGGAGCACGGGGGGAAGACCATATGTTACAGTGGTGCACCATGGCTCTTGTCCCCAGGGAGTTCACAATGCCCTTGTTTCCAGCAATACTGACGGTCCTGCTTTTCTCACAGGAAAAGGTAGATGAACTCCCCCTGGGCTGCAGAGTTTGTCTCCCCAAGTTTACCTCAGTGGAGTCTTCAATACAAAGGGCAAAAGATAAAGGCAAAAGATTCAGTACATGGAAAGGACTGGATTTTGTAATCTGAAGATTGAATTTGCTCAGTGACCTTAATCCCCCCCTTTCATTTTCCTTGTTAGAAAAATGGAGACTGATAGAAACCTACCTACCTGAAAGGTTCACATACACATACNTATGGAAAGGACTGGATTTTGTAATCTGAAGATTGAATTGCTCAGTGACCTTAATCCCCCCCTTTCATTCTCCTTGTTAGAAAAATGGAGACTGATAGAAACCTACCTACCTGAAAGGTTCACATACACATACATTTTGTTAAGTTCTTTGTTAACTCAATAGCTTGATGTGAAGGAGTTCTTATGTTAATTGGGCTGGATGTGAATGTTCAAGAATGGTAGGTTCTGAGCTTTTAAGCCTTAGAGCACAGTTATTTCTTGACATATTCCTCAGAGGTGGTTCTAAGGATCTCCCCATTAGTGACAGAACCTCAGCCTTGGGAAGAAGGGGTGTCCTTCGCTATTTTAAAAAAATCCTGGAGGTTTTAAATTTTAGATAAGATGGGAATTGAAATTGTACACATTTTTCTACTCTTAGAAAAACAATGTGGGGCTCTATAACACTTGCAGAGTACTTGGAAATTATTCTCTGATGATTTATCTTTTTCCAAAACCACGGATATGAATTTCTTGCATTTGGCAGTGACAAACTTGACCTGTTTGCCCTACACGATGATGAGGGCAGACTGGGGGAAAGTGGGCGGCAGTTACATGTATCATTTCAGGGACAAGGTGACAACATCTTTTGATGTAATTCATTTCCTCTACATAAATCTCAGGTGCTTAGCATCTCCTGTCCACATGGTGCGCCTGTGGAAAAAATTACCACATGGTCCACATTACAGGGATCCCAGGAGAAGAAGATAGAGAAGGAGGGTGGGAAGAAAATTAATTTGAAGAAATAATAGCTAAGAACTTCCCTAATCTGCAGAAGAAAATCTCTATCCAGACTAAGGAAATAGATTCCCCCCCTTGCTCCCCAAATCAACCCAAGGGTCCACCCAAGACACAGGATAATTAAAATGGCAAAAATGATAAAGAAAAGATTTTAAAAGTAGCAAGAGGAAAGAAGACAGTTACATACAGGAGAAATCCCACAAGGTTATCAGCAGACTTCTTAGCATTTGCAGGCCAGAAGGGAGTGGCAGGATATATTCACAGTGCTATAAGGAAAAACCTTCAGCTAAGAATATTCTATCCAGCAAGGCAATCTTTCAGGATAGAAGAAGAGATAAAGAATTCCTTAAAAAAAAATTTTTTTTCTCAGACAAACAAGAACTAAAGGAGTTCCTGACCACTAAACCAGCCCTTTTAAGAAATATTACAGGGGACTCTGAATGGAAATGAAAGAACGTAGGTGAATATATAAAAAGGAAAAAACAAAACAGTAAAAATAAGTATTTCTATAAAATTTAGACAAGCAATACATACAATAAAAGGGAGTAAAATACAATACCATATACCTACGTGAAGAGGACTGGAGTAAGAATAGGTTCAAACTTAAATGACCATCAACTTTATATAGACTGCTCTATGCAGACGTTGTATACAAACCTAATGGTAAACACAAATCAGAAAGCAACAACAAATACACAAAGAATAAAGAGAAAGAAGCCAAAATACATCACTAAAGAAAGCCAACAAACTATGAAAGAAAGATAAAAGGATCAGAGAAAAACTATATAAACAACCACAAAACAAGTAACAAACCGGCAATAAATACACATCTATCAATAATTACTTTGAGTATAAATGGACTAAGCTCGTCAATCAAAAGACACAGGATACGGGTGCCTGGGTCACTCAATAGGTGAAGCATCTGACTTTGGCTCAGGTTATGGTTTCATGGTTCATGAGTTCAAGCTCCGTGTCCACTGTGCTGACAGCTCAGAACCTGGAGCCTGCTTCAGATTCTGTCTTCCTCCCTCTCTGCCTCTTTCCCACTCAAGCTCTGTCTCTGTCACTCAAAAATAAATAAAAACATTTTTAATTAAAAATTTTTTATAAAACAGGGTGACAGAATGGATTTTTTTAAAAAAACACCAAGACCCATCTATATGCTGCCTAAAAGAGACTCATTTCAGACCCAAAGACACCTTACATTGAAAGTGAGGGGACAGAGAAACATTTATCATACAAGTAGATATCAAAAGAAAAGCCGGAGTAGCAACATTTATATTGGACAAAATAGACTTTAAAACAAAGACTGTAACAAGAGACAAAGAAGGGCACTATATAATCATAAAGAAGATATAACAATTATAAATATTTATACACCCAAACTGGAAGCACCCAAATGCATGAACAGTTAATAACAAACATAAAGGAAATAATGAATAATAATACAATAATAGTAGGGGAACTTAATGTCCCACTTATATCAATGAACAGATCATCCAGGAAATAGTGGCTTTGAAGGACAGACACGCTGGAACAGATGGATTTAACAGATATATTCAGAACATTCCATCCTAAGACAGCAGAAAACACATTCCTTTCAAGTTCACACAGAAAATTCTCCAGAATAGATCACATATCAGGCCACAAAATAAGTCTCAACAAATTAAAAAAGATCGAAGTAATACCATGAATTTTTTATGACCACAACGCATGAAACTGGAAATCAACGACAAGAAGAAATCTGGAAGGACCACAATACATGAAGGTTAAATGACAAGGCACTAAACAATGAATGGGTCAACCAAAAAAGTCAAAGAAGAAAGACAAAATTACGTGAAAACAAATAGTAATGAAAACACAGCAGTCCAAAATCTTTGGGATGTAGCATAAATGGTTCTAGTAGGAAAACTGATAGCAATACAGGCCAACCTCAAGAACCAAGAAAAATCTCAAATAAACAACCTAACATTACACCTAGAGGAGTTAGAAAAAACAGATGGCATCACAAATCAAACCCCAAACCCACAAAAGGAAGGAAATAATAAAGATAGGAGCAAAAATAAATGATACAGAAACTAAAATGTCAATAGAACAATCAATGAAACCAAGATGTGGTTCTATGAAAAAAAATCTATAAAATTAATAAATTTCTAGCCAAATTCATAAAAAAAAAGGCTAGAGAGAGAGAGAGAACCCAAATAAACAAAATCACAAATGAAAGAGGAGAAATAACAACTGATACCACAGAACACAAAGGATTGTAAGAGAATGTTATGAAAAATTATATGCCAACAAATTGGATAATCTGGAAGAAATGGATAAATTTCTAGAACCATGTCCACCCAAATGGAAGCAGGAAGAAATAGAAAATTCAAAGAGACTAATTACCAGCAATGGAATTGAATCAGTAATCAGAAAACTTCCAACAAACAGAAGTCCAAGACCAGATGGCATCACATATGAATTCTAACCAGAGATTTAAACAAGTTAATATCAATTCTTCTCAAACTATTTCAAAAAAATAGAAAAGGAAGGAAAACTTCCAAATTCATTCTATGAAGCCAGAATTACCCTGATCTCAAAACCAGATAAGGACATCACAAAAAAAAGAGAACTATAGGCCAATATCTCTGATGAACACAGAGACAAAAATTCTCAACAAGATACTAGTAATAACTGATTCCAACAATATGTTTTAAAAAATCATACACCACAATCAAGTGAGATTTAGTCCCAGAATATGAAGGTGGTTCAATATTCACAAAAGAGTCAACATGATATATCACATCAATAAGAGAAAGGATAAAAACCATGTGATCATTTCAATAGATGCAGAAAAAGCCTTTGACAAAGTACAGAATCCATTCAGGATAAAAACCCTCAACAAAGTGGGTCTAGAGGAAACCTTCCTCAAGATAATAAAGGTCATCTATGAAAAACCCACAGCAAACATCATCCTCAATGGGGAAAAACTGAATGGTTTCTCTCCCAAGATCAGCAACAAGACACGGATGTCCATTCTCACCTCTTTTATTCCACACAGTACTGGTCTGCCTAGCCATAGAAGTTAGACAAGAAAAAGAATTATAAATCATCTGAATTAGTAAGGTAGAAGTAAAACTTTCACTGTTTGCGAATGACATGATGCTATATATATATAGGAAACCCTAAAGATTTCACTAAAAACCTACTAGAACTGATGAATGAATTTAGTAAAGTCACAGGATACAAAATTCATGTTCAGAAATCTGTTGCATTCCTATATGCTAGTAATGAAGTAGGAGAAAGGAAAATTGAGAAAATGACCCCATTTATAATGGAAATTATAAAAATCCAATTTATAATGGAAAGATATTTCATGTTCATAGATTGGAAGAGCAAATATTGTTAAAACGTCTATACTACCCAAAGGACTCTACAGATTTAATTCAATCCCTATCAAAATGCCAATAGCATTTCTCACAGAACTAGAACAAACAATCCTAAAATATGTATGGAACCACAAAAGACTCCCACATGCTCAAAGCAATATTGACAAAGAAAAACAAGGGGTGCCTGGGTAGCTCAGTTGGTTAAGTGTCTGACTTTGGCTCAGGTCATGATCTCACAGTTCGTTGGTTCAAGCCCCGCGCTGGGCTCTGTGCTGACAGCTCAGAGCCTGGAGCCTGTTTCAGATTCTATATCTCCCTCTCTCTCTGACCCTCCCCAGCTCATGCTCGCTTGCTCGCTCTCTCTCAGAAATAAATAAAATTAAAAAAAAAACAAAAACAAAACAAAATTGGAGGTATCACAATTCCAGACTTTAAGTTATATCACAAAGTTACTACTTCACTTCAAGTTATATTACAAAGTTACAAAATTATTACTACAAAGTAGTACTCAAAACAGTGTGGCACTGGCAGAAATAGACACATAGATCAATAGAACAGAATAGGAAATCCAGAAATAAATCCACAATTATATGGTTGGAGGAATAAATATGCAATGGGAAAAAGACACTTAAATAAACGGTGCTGGGTAAACTGGACAGCAACATGCAAAAGAATGAAACAGGACCACTTGCTTTTACCATACACAACAAGCAAACTCAAAATGGATTGAAAACCTAAATGTGCGACCTGAAACCACAAAAATCCTGGAAGAGATCACAGGCACTAGCTTCTCTGATGTTGGCTACAGCAACATTTTTCTAGATATGTTTCCCAAGGCAATCAAAATAAAAGCAAAAATAAACTATTGGGACTACATCAAAATAAAAAGCTTCTGCACAGCACAGAAAACAATCAACAAAACTAAAAGTCAACCTAAGGAATAGGAGAAGATATTAGCCAACAACATATCTGATAAACAGTATCTGAAATATATAAACAATTTGTGCAATACGACACTCCCCAGAAAAACAAATCATCCAATTAAAAATGCGAAGAAAACATGAACAAACATTTCTCCAAAGAAGACATCTGGATGGCCAACAGACACATGAAAAGATGCTGAATATCACTGATCATCAGGGAAATGCAAATCAAAACTATGATTTGAGATAAGCTATCGCCTTGCACCTGTCAGAGTGGCTAACATCAAAAACACAAGAAACAACAAGTGTTGGCTTGTCGGTGTGCACAGAAAGGAACCCTCTTGCACTATAAGTAGGGCAGTCATTGTGGAAAATGATATGGATATTCCTCAAACGTTAAAAACAGAACTACCTTAAGATTCAAGAATTGCAATCCTGGGTATTTACCCCCAAAATACAAAAACACTAATTCAAAGGAAAATATATACCCCTTTGTTTATTGCTCCATTATTTAGAGGAGAGAAGTTATGGAAGCAGCCCAGGTGTCCATTAATAGATGAGTGTGCTAAGGTACGTGAGGCACAGGGCAAGGGAGGTGAAGGTCTTGGGAAAAAACCCAGATCACCTACAAGTAGAGTCTGTGACCCCATTTTGTGTGTCAGGAGATGAAATAGACTGGCATGGGTTGGGCTGACTGGTCAGGCCAGCACATGAAGGACAACATCTATCTGAGCTGTTACTATATAGATACTTATCAAGCCAGGGCAAGAAGGATAGTCATCTTTGAAAAATAAAACTAGGGGCACCTGAGTGGCTCAGTCTGTTAAGCATGTGACTTCAGCTCAGGTCATGATTTCACAGTTCATGAGTTTGAGTCCTGCATCAGGCTCTGTGCTGATGGCTCAGAACCTGGAGTCTGCTTCAGATTCTATGGCTTCCTCTCTCTGCCCCTCCCCCACTCATGCTCCCTCTCTCTCTTTCTAAAATAAATAAACATTAAAAACTAATAAAACTAAAAATAAAATAACTTGAAATGAACCTACTGAACTCTTAGAATGATCCAGACACTATTCTAAAACATTACATGAGTTGCCTCATTTAATACTCAGTAATTTTTTTGAAGATGGCACTCTTCCTATCCCCATTCTGTATTTGAATTAAAAAGGAAAATAAGAGTCCTAGAAAAGTGAAACAAATAGCCAAAGGTTAACTGCCAGTAAGAAACCAAGCATCTGTCTCTTACTAGAAGTTGCCGGATATTCTTGGAGTAACAGTGAAATAGTGCCTACAAAGCAGTAAAAATCACAACGTTAAGAAGAAATCAGATATTCAGACTCAGGATGATAGGACGACAGTCACCTAGTCAGCTGGTCCAAACCTGTCATAATAGATGAGTTACGGTACCTGCCTAAGGTCATGGCGATGGAGCCTGGAGGCACTGGTGCATATCTGGTCCTTTGCTCCTTTGTGGGCATACAGGGCGGTTATGCTTTCTGGCCCCCTGGCAGTCACTGATCCTTGGGCCTTGAGTGGCAATGATATGTGTCACTTGCAGATTGAAGTATTTGATGCGGAGGCATTAGAGGGTGTGTGGGTTCTCCATGATCTCCCTTCCTCTGCGCTGGTGACCCTGATAACTGCCTGTCCCAGATGATAGGCTACCCGATTCCTGAGTCACCACTTGGAAGAAATCTCCTTCAGAGAGTCATCAGACCAGCAGTGCGCTTTGCATACGCAAGAGATAAATGCTTACGCATTAAGCAACGATTTTACCACAGCAAGCCCACCACCCATCCTGATTAACATAGCCTCCTGATTAACACTAGTTAATGTAGGAGACTCTTAAGCTAAACCATAAATCTTCTTTAACATTTCATTAACATTTCCAATAAATGCCACAAATAAAAAGGTCTAATTCCTGGATAACCACACACAGATAAATAAAATTTGACCCATATCTTACACCATTCACAAAAACTAACTCAAAATGGATTAAAGACTTAAACGTAAGGGGGGCCCGTGTGGCTCAGTTGGTTAAGTGTCCAATTTCAGCTCAGGTCATGATCTCATAGTTCATGGGTTCAAGCCCCACACTGGGCTCTGTGCTGATAGCTCAGAGCCTGGTGCCTGCTTCAGGTTCTGTGTGTCCCTCTCTCTCTGCCCCTCCTCACTCATGCTCTGTTACTGTCTCTCTTTCTCAAAAATTAAATATTTAAAAAATTTTTAATTAAAAAAAAAGACTTAAGCATAAGACCTGAAACCATAAAACTCTTAGAAAAAAGGACCTTGGCAATGCTGTTCTGGATACAACACAAAAAGCCCAGGCACCAAAAGCAGAGGTCATAAGTGGGATGACATCAGACTAAAGCCTCTGCACAACAAAGGAAACCAAGTGAAAAGAAATGAAAAGACGAGCTACAGAATGGGAGATAAGATTTGTAATCCATATGTCAGATAAGGAATTAGTATCCAAAATATATAAAGAACTCACATACTCAATAATAAAAAACAGACAACTAATTTAAAAATGGGCAGAAGAGGGGGGTACCTGAGTGATTCAGTCAGTTGAGTGCCTGGCTCTTGATATCTGCTCAGGTCATGATCTCATGGTTTGTGAGCTCAAGCCCCACATCAGGCTCTGCACTCACAGTGTGGAGCCTGCTTGGGAGTCTCGCTCTCTCTCCCTTTTATTTTCTGCCCCTCCCCAGCTTGTGTTCTCTTTCTCTCTCTCAAAATAAATACATGAACTTTTAAAAGTTTTTTAAAAATTGATGTTTATTCATTTTTGAAAGAGAGAGAGAGAAAGCAAGCACAAGTGGGGGGAGGGCAGAGAGACAGGGAGACACAGAATCTGAAGCAGGCTCCAGGCTCTAAGCTGTCAGTACAGAGCCCAACATGGTGCTTGAACCCATGAAGTGTGAGATCATGACCTGAGCCTAAATCAAGAATCAGATGCTTAACCAACTGAGCCACCCAGGTGCCCCTAAAATTTTTTTTGAAGTGGGTCGAACTACTGGACATTTCTTTTCAAAGAAGACATCCAAATGGCAAACAGATGAAAGAGTGTTCAATATTGCATTTCAAAATAAACTAAAATCCTAAAATCTCTCTAATTCAGAGGTCACATTTCAGGCCGTCTCAACTCTAAGACATAGTTACAATTGGGAAATAAATACAAAAGGCCTCCAGATCACAGAAACTTATGAAATAAAATCTGCATTTTAAACCATAGGAGAGGGGCACCTGGGTGGCTCAGTTGGTTAAGTGTCCAACTCAGGCTCAGGTCATGATCTGGAGGTTCGTGAGTTCGAGTCTCACATTGGGCTCCAAACTGATAGCCTGCTTAGGATTTTTGTCTCAATCTCTCTCTCTCTCTCTGTCTCTCAAAATAAAAAATAAATAAAAACATTTAAAAATACATTAAAAACTTAAAAAATAATGGACAAACCAAAGGAGAGCCTCTTCAGCTCACAGAACTTGTTGACTTCTAATTTACATATAGCTCTAACCAAACATTCTTTTTCTTCTGATCACAGAAAATTGGAATCGTCCCGGTTTCCAGAAGCAGACAGACAGGTGATAAGGGTGGCAAGCAACCGGAAGAGGTTCAAGGGAAAATGGCTCAGCCATGACAGTGATCAGTCGTCAGAGGGACAGCCAGAGTCGTTTTTGTTGAACAATCTCTAGGACAGCAGGGGAATGCATCCCAGATTTGAAAACATTCCCTTCAGGATGGGTTTTTTCTTTTCTTCTAAGTTTGGGGTTTAAAAGAAAACACTCCCAAGTTTTAAAGCTATCAAAAATACAAAGAGAGAGAGACAGAGTCAAGGAGAGAACTAGAATAATCCATTTGGAAATGCTACCGTGATTTGGGAAACTGTTTTTAGTTTCTGCATTTTGCTTAACCAGATTAACATTTTTTGTTGCTATGATCATGTATTACTTTGGTGATAAAAAGGTATTTTCTTCAATGGATGAATACAGGATATGAAAATGTCACATAGAGTGAATAATTTTCCAACTAGGCTAGAAAAGGAGGTATCAGGGGCGCCTGGGTGGCTTAGTCGGTTAAGCGTCCGACTTTCGCTTAGGTCATGATCTCGCGGTTCGTGGGTTCGAGCCCCGCGTCGGGCTCTGTGCTGACAGCCAGCTCAGAGCCTGGAGCCTGTTTCAGTCTGTGACTCCCTCTCTCTCTGGCCCTCCCCTGCTCACGCTGTCTCTCCTCTCTCCTAGAAATAAATAAAACATTAAAAAAAAAAAGGAGGTATCAACTCTGCTAGTCTATTCTTATGCATTCTTACAAGAAGAGTAGCCACCGCTAAAAACAGAATTCTTGTCTTTATGAGGCAGAATGGGTCTACTTCAGACGCCATCTTGGTCGAACTCATAAGTCGATTGTCTGATCCCATGGTTGTTGAAAAATACTGAGGCACCAACTAACTGAGGCGAGTTCTACTTGCTTATTCATTTCACTAATCAGAAAACAGGCCGTGCTGCCTTCTCATGCCCTCATAAGCTGAACTTTGGATGCACCACAAGAGATAAAGTTCCTTCTGTATTGGATAATTAAGTTGGTGTTTACATAAGAGAATTGATACCACCAAGTGGCATAGAGCTGCAACCAAGTTGCCGAGCCTGTTGTGTCACAAATGAGTCCAAAGGTAAAGGCATCATTGAGGATGAGCATGTTTTGCGTTCCAGTGTGTGAAGTCCAGAGTTGATTTGTTCAAAAGATGTAACTACGGGTTCAGCCTAGGCGATGACAAATTAGAGCAAATGCTGGGGTAAACAGCTGGTATTCCTGTACCAGTGCGGTCCTGCTCAACATCAACGAGTTATAACCCTTCTACGGAGAATAAATCATCATCTGAAAATAAGTATATAAATAAAGCTCTGCAATCCATCCTGAAAGAGACAGACCACAGACTGCAGGTTTTACATAGACCCTGGTGAGCACCATTAAAGGGGAAAAACATCAGGGTGCCTGGGTGGCTCAGTCGGTTAAGCATCTGACTTTGGCTCAGGTCATGATCTCGTGGTTTGTAAGTTTGACTCCCACATCGGGCTCTGTGCTGACAGCTCAGAGCCTGGAGCCTGCTTTGGATTCTGTGTCTCCCTCTCTCTCTGAGCCTCCACTGCTCATGTTCTGTCTCTCAAAAATAAATAAATATTAAAAAAATGTTTAAAGAGGAAAACCATCAGAAAACTGGCATGATATTCCTGACCGGCATGCCAGCCCTGCTGGGTGACTCTGTCTCTGGCCAAACCACGGTTCCTGCCATAATGAAACTGAATTATGAGATAAAAGGAAATTTATTGCTCTCATTTTGGGAGGTTGTGAGTCAGATTATGCTTGAAAACCCTTTAGAGCTAGAAAAGAATTCTATTGGTAGAGGAGAAAAATAAGGTATGAGCAACAGTTAAAATCTTGCTGGGAAGACAGAAGCTGCCTCCGTCACACCCATACTACAGGCAAAAGGAGGTGAGTGGATGCACTTACCAGCAGCTCTTCTAAGTGCTGAGTGCTTTACAGCAGGTACACAGCTGAGTGAAAGCCAAGGACACAGCACAAGTGCACAGATGTGATGATAAGTGACAATGTGTATCAAGGAGACAACAGGCAGGGATCACTGAGAACTGTCACAGCCAGAAGAGTGTGCTCATCTAAAGGGTACAGCCCACCACTCATTGGTGCCACAAGGAAACGAAGGCCCAATATTGATGGATCTTTCCTTTTTTTCTTTTAGTGAAAAGTTTGTAATATGGGGCTTATCTTAAATTTACTGATTTTCAAAATGTAGGCAAACCATTTTTTAAAAACTACTTTATCACTCACACTCGCTATGGGAGACAAATTGAACATATGCAGGCTTGTTACAGCATCTGATTTAATCCATTGCATCCTTCACTTAAATATATTCCTTGAGGGACACCTGGGTGGCTCAGTTGGTTAAGCTTCCAATAGGCTCGGGTCATGATCTCACAGTTCGTGGGTTTAAGCCCCATGCCAGGCTCTGTGCTGACAGCTCGGAGCTTGGAGCCTGCTTCAGATTCTGTGTCTCCGTCTCTCTCTACCCCTCCCCCACCCACGCTTTGTCTCTCTCTCTCTCTCTAAAAAATCAACATTAAAAAGGAATATATACATATATTCCAAGTAACAGACACTGCAGGATCTAAAGAATATAATTCCTAAGACAAATTTTCTGCCTTCAAAAGTCTTATAGCCTCATAAAAGAAAAAGATGATTCCCAAGTAATTATAATACTGGACCATGTATGCTGCTAGGGTACATGACAAGAAACCCTAACTCAGATTTGAAAGTGGTCAGAGAACAGCCAAAGTATGGAGAGAGCCCAAATGTCCATCAACTGATGAATGGATAAAGAAGATGTGATAGATATATATATATATATATCATACACACAATACATATACATATATACACACTGGAATATTACTCAGCAATCAACAAAAATGAAATCTTTCCATTTGCAACAACATGGATGGGACTAGAGGGTATTATGCTAAGTGANGCTAAATTCTATTTCTGAAATCATTATTATACTATATGGCAACTAACTTGGATTTAAATAAATAAATAAATAAATAAAAATAGATGTTTATTTAACCTTAAAAAAAAAGAAAGAAAGCAAATGGTCAGAAATGGCTTTGTCAAGAGAGTGATATCTGAGTCCAGAAAGGTAGTTGTTAACCTAATGTATCAGTCAGTTTTGGCTGCATAACAAAGCATTCCAACGTTTAATAGCTTAAAATAACAATTTGCTAGGGCACCTGGGTGGTTCAGTCGATTGAGTATCCGACTTCACCACAGGTCATGATCTTGCAGTTTGTGAGTTCGGCCCCACATCAGGCTCTGGGTTGACAGCTGAGAGCCTGGAGCCTGCTTCTGATTCTGTGACTCCCTCTCTCTCTGCCCCTTCCCCACTTGCACTCTGTCTCTCTCTCTCTCTGAAAAATAAATACTTGCAAAAAAATAACAATTTCCTTAGCTCATGATTCTGTGGGCCAGCAATTTGGCGGGGCCACAGGGAAGTTCTGCTGATCCGGGTCTTCTGATGCATCAACAATGAGCTGCTGGGTTGGCTGGACCTGCCAGTTTAAGGGTGGCCTGTTTCTGGATGGCTCATCTCTGTTTCACACGGTCTCCCGTTCTCCTGCAGGCTGGCCCAGGGTTGTTTGTGTGGCAGCTGGGCAAATTTCCAAGAAAACAAGTGGAAACTGGCAAACCTTTTTGAGGTCCAGGCTCAGAACTGGTGCCTTATGACTTCTGCTGCCCTGTACCAGCCAAAGCAAGCTGCAGGGCCCACCCAGATTCAAGGGGAGGAGAAATGGTCCCTGCCTCCATGGGAGGTCACCCTGCAGAAGGTGTGGATTCAGGGAGGGGTGGAGCCCTGTGGCCATTTGGCCAATCTACTTCGCCTGATGAGAAGGCAGGGTGTGTGCCAAGTTGCCTTTTGGGAAACTCCAAGTCGTCTGCTGTTACAAGAGCAGAGAAGGCAAAGGAAGGGGGGGCACTGAGGAAAGACATGACCAGGGTGATCAGAAGAGGAAGTTCATGGACATCCTACTGTGTATGCAGCACAGCAAAATAGAAAGATTTTTTTAAAAATCGTCTCTGATTTTGCAGGGAATACAAGACAGGTGCAAATAAACATCATGCAAGGTTGAATGTAACCATCTTAAATAAAATGCTCTGGGGGCTTGTAGAAAGACTAGATCCTCCCTAGTTTGAAAAATCAAGGAAGGCTTCATGAACAAGGTGAAATTAAAGCCAAACTTGGAAGAACAAAACAGATTTTTCCAGGGAGAGATGTAGATGCTGGAGTGTTGGTGTTACCTAAAGTGTAGGGGAAGGAAAGCCCCAAATATATGAGAGCAAACACTGTGGTTTGGGTAAACTGAGGCAGCAGTCCTCAATCTTTTTCTCCCTTAACTTTCTAAAAGATGCTCTTCATATGTGACGCTCCCACATTCATACCCAGGTATCCCAGAGTTAGGACAGGATACAGTGTTACAGAAGATGGCCACCGCTCTCGTTGTCACCCCCCGCTTTCTTGCCCACTGGTCCATTGGGACACTGAGCCTGAGATGCTCCAGTGTAGGCTTTGTTGGAGAGCAATTAAATATGCAGCTGAGGGGTAAGTTACTGGATGTTCTAAAATGTCGGCTTGGGAAATCTTAACTGAGTGAATGCAGGAAAGGGTCCCGGCATGTGTCTGTGTAAGATAGAAACATGAATAGAGCTGCATGTTTGCAAACATATGGAGCAGGGTGAGGCTAAAAGACAATGCTTATTTCCCATCCCCGGGTCATGGCCAACACATCACTAACTGATGAAAGGACTTCTTGAGACCCTCCAAATGTCTCCCTGCTTAGTGCTCTAATGCTGCAGAAGAAGATGGAGCTGAAAAATTGGAGCGTAACGGCCACCGCGGGGCTGGAGACAGGCAGCCACTGAAGAGTTGAGACCCCATTTGGGAGGGAAGCAGAGCTTTGGTGGTCCGTGGGGGACGGCAGTGGGAATAGAAAGGAGGAAGATATCAGAGAAGCACTGATTATCACACTAGGAGTTGCCACCAGGTCAACATGGGGCAAGAAGGGGAGGGAAGACCCAACATCACTTCAATTTTTTAAGGTTGGGAGAGAATCATGGTGCCATGTGCCAAAAGGAAGAAACTTGGGGAAACCAACTGATTGTGCGGTGGAGAAGGAAATGGGTTCGGTGTGAGTTGTGGGTATAAACACCAGGCCCAAAGTCATCAGGACAAGGGCTTGTAACGATAACACGGAACCAAAATGTCACGAACATAACGTTTCTTCCAAGCTCCCAGCAACATCAAAAGAGTGCGTGTGGGAGAGAAACACATTTCTTGTTTCTTCTTGGAAAATCAGAACCTTGTTCAAGATTCCTGCTAGAACCCAAAAGACGAAGAGAGGGAAAAAAGTGGTGGCGGAAGAGTTTTTTCTTTCCTGTGTGAAACAGCCAGAAAGAACCACTCCTGTGAAGTCGCCATGGCTGTGCACACTGAACCCCAAACTTCCCCGCTCCATTCTCCAACCACCACTTTGTGTCTGCAGGAAGCTCTAACTTAATGAAACATGGACCACGCAATCAAATTTTGACATCCATTGTTCTGCGACATCTGAATTGAGATTGTTTTTCATGCAACAAAAGTGGAGGCCCATGCTCAGAGAAGAGGAGTCATGTGCCTTGCAGGGAGATGGTAAAGGATGGCGGCTTAAGAGGAAAGGTTCTAGATTAAGATTTCTTTTTTTTTTTTTGTATTTATTTTTGAGAGAGAGAGAGAGAGAATGAGTGGGGGAGGGGCAGAGAGAGAGAGGGAAACAGGATCTGAATTAGGCTCCCGGCTCTGAGCTATCAGCACAGAGACCCATGTGGGTCACCCACAACCCGTGAGAGATCATGACCTTAGCTAAAGTTGGATGCTTAACTGACTGAGCCACTCAGGCTCCCCTCTAGATGAAGCTTTCTTGAGTTCAAATCCCAGCAATGCCCTCACTGGAAGATGTCACTTCTTGACACATCAATTTCCTCATCTTTAAATTGGAGATAATACATCTATCTCTTCCTGGGTCTGTGAGGATTCCCTGAGAAGTATATGTCAGGTGTACTTAATGATTAAATCTGATTGCTTCATAATGTCCTTTTTTTTTTTTTTTTTTAGAAAAGACCCTTGTTCAGTGCTAATGAGTAATTCCTCTTATATGTTAGTTTCATCTACAGGGAGTTGTCATTTTCTAGATGGAAAATTTCCTTTGGTTTTGCAGGACCAGATGAAGAACTTCAAGGACCTATCACTGAATGACTGGCCCTATAGAGAGAGTTCTCAGAAGTTTCCCCACCCTCTGAGAAGATCTAAAGTCATCTTAGCCACAGAATTCACGTGGGGTGCTGGTGATACTCAGTCTCTGTGACTGTGAGGTTAGGGAGATAAACTTCAACATTAGAGTTTGGAAAATTTCTTGTTTCTACTCATATTAACCCCAAATGGCAAACGAGCTGGAAAAGGATTAGAGTACTCTTAAACTTCATCTACAAAGATGTACTTATAAATTCTTCCCTTTATGAATCGAGTAACATAAAGATGGCATTATGTGATTCCATCAACATAGTTCTGGGATCTGAGTGTTTAGGAAAACTAATAGCATTCCCTGGAAAGGTGACCTAGCCAGAACGTTCCTTGTTTTCAAACTTGTAGAGTTTTCCCACTAAGCAAACCTGACCTTGGGGTTATCATATGGTCTTTAACAATACAAAATAATTTCTTCCAAAGGCGTTTTTTTTCCCTTTTAATGACTTAAACCAGCACATCACTTCTTTATCACAGAATTTTCTGTGACATGCACTGGCAGTGGTGCGTTGCTAAATGTTTAACAACTGGCTCTCCAGGAATAGAAAGCCCCGGCTGTTGTACTGGTGTGTATGTGAATACTCCTACTGTGGTTGACTTCAAGCCCCCAGAGGAAACCACTGAAAAGTGAGGCTGGGAAAACACTGAGAGCATACACACCTGGCTCCAATGAAACAATGTGAACTTTCCCTAATACACCGTTGTCACTATACAAACTACCTCCTAAGCCCTGAATGAGACATTTCTTCAGTACAGTCTAAGATAACAATGTTGTCCTTGGAGCTAGGGAAGCGATAGAGAGCAGGAATTGAGACTTGATAATCCGGCGGCTCTTGAAACCATATCCAGCTGGTTCTGTATCAGAAATACACTTTGATGTTTTCCTTTATGTTAGCTGCTCTTCCCAAGCCAGGCCATTGTGCAAGAGCAATAAGGAAGTGTGGATAGCAATAAAAACAATACTGAAAATAATTTCAGGAGATTCTCTGAGGGCCTTGGGGACCTCATTTCTCGGCAGAATCCTAAGAAGCTCATTAGGAGACGTTCAAATTCTCCTTCATGGGCCTCAGCACTATTCTCTGCACTTCCCTCTTGTGGCCTCACCGCCTGCCAGAATCTAGTGATGGGTGACTAAGCCCTGACCACCTTTTCCCTTCTTCTCGAGCATTTGAAGGTCACCGAAGCTGTCCTCAGTGAGCTGTGAGAAGCCTCACGACTGTGGATACCACACTTGCTTGACCCCAGTTTTGTGGAGAACTTGGGACAAATCCCCACATGCTGGATGGGAAAATAGGGGAGTGGGACTACTTAGAGTCACAGCCCCAGTGTCCCTTGCTGCAGGAAGTCTGGGTGTCAGAGTTCCTTCCCTTTTGGGTGATCCTTGGCATCCAAGTCTAGAGATGGGAGGTGCTTCTTCACCTCCTGTTTAAGAGTTTTGATCCTAAGACTGGATAATTCACCATTTCAAAGGTTTTAGGATCATTTTTTTCCACACACACCCATTCCACCCTGGTTCTGGCAGAACTTCTGGAACCTGCCCTGAGAGATGATGGTCTGGAGTAGCCTGGTTCCCTTGCAGTGGTGCATTTGCGCTCGAGATCTGGTAAGCTCTCTGTTTCTCTCACCTACCGTTGACCTTGGAGTGGGAGTAGAAAGAGAAGGTGCTTCTTCCTCTGAGAGGAAGAGGAAGATACTGGCAACGTTCTCCCTGCAGAAGGGCTTTGGAAAGGTACCTATTTGGAAGAATGTGTAAAGCCAGCTGCCGGTATCTCTGCTTTAACCAATGAGGCAAGCCTTTCAGGGATCACCTCACCATACAAACGGGTTCCTTTTGGCAAAGGTGATGGGGTTGGGGGGGCGTGCCTCTCCTCAGCCTCCTACTGAGAATCCAGTGATTCCCCCAGATAGAGTTAGTGGCTTAACCCATTTCTTCCTCTTAAACTTCACACACTCCCCCATTCCGGGACTTGCTGTTTCAGGAGCATGTCCCTCTCCTCCAGAAGCTTTGCAGTTAGAGCCCATCCCATTTCTCTCTGTGTGGCCATCACCATATTTGCACACAGGATCCCAATTTTACAAACGAAGCAAAGGAGGCTCAGGACATTTTGAAGAGCCAATAAGTTGTTCACGTGGGACTTCAATTCAGGTCTTTTTGACTCCAGCTGCAGGGACCACATTGCCCATCAACGCCATAGATGTTGGTTATTGGTGGATGATGTTGCAGTGACAGAAGAGATGGACTGAGGATTGACTCAACCACGCCTCTAATGTGGGTGCCATAAAAAACCAAAAAGGATGGGGTTCTAGGTTCTAGGTCGGTAATCATGTGGGGATTTGCTGCAGTGGTATGCCTGGAGAGGGCAGGGAGGCTCTGAGTCCCTTCCGCACACCTCTCTCTACCTGGCCGTTCCTGAATTCTATCCTTTTATAATAACCTGGTCATCTAGTTGGAAAAAAAGGGATTAGAGATGGAGTGAGATCCAAATAAATTTAAGTTCCTATATCCTTGGAAATTCCATCAAATGCAAGTTTTTGAGGGTAGTTCCAATCCACTCAGAATTTAAGATATTCTTTAAAGGCTAAAATAAAGAAGAGTCATCCAAAAAGATTGTAAGGCCAGAATAACCAAGTCGAGCAGGCTCGTTACAAGCACAGGGGAAGGGAAGGGAAGGGAAAATAAGATACAAACAGAGAGGGAGATGAACCACAAGAGACTCTTAAATACAGAGAACAAACTGAGGGTTGATGGGGAGGGGATGGGGGAACAGGGGAAAATGGGGGATGGGCACTGAGGAGAGCACCTGTTGGGATGAGCACTGGGTGTTGTATGAAAGTGATGAATCATGGAAATCTACTCCTGAGGCCAACACTACACTGTATGGTTGCTAACTTGACAATTTAAAAAAAAAGAAAGAAAGAAAGAACTGGGATTCTAGAAGTTGTCTCAAGTGATCCTACATACATCTGAGACAAAAGTCCTCAATGTGAGCAAGGAAAAGAACACGTCCGAGATTCTGCTCCTTCCACTCAGGCATGTGGGAAATTCGAAGAAGTTCGCTTCTTAAGACGAATGATATGAATCTCACTCTCCAAAATGGGGTAGGAAAGTGAGTTTCTGCCACCTGACTTCACCAATTTGGCAAATAACTCTTCAAGCCAAACCCACCTCTCTCACTGCAGATCTGAAGATTCACAGAAAGAACAGCAAAAGACTATCTTTTGAATTTCCCCTGTAATCGTGACATTCAAATGACCTGAGCACAGAGCGCCGGAATGCAGATAGAATTAAGAAAATCTGCCTTGCGAGGGAAACATACAAGAAGAGGAAACGTCTCTCCCCTCCCCCACACCTCCCCATCACTTATTTTAATAAACAGGAGGCTAATAAACATCTGTTCCTTCTCAGTGTCCAAGGGATTTTGTGTGCAAACGTGAGCAACCATGCTCTGCCCTCTAGGGAGAAAACAAAACACCATCAGTCCAAGCCCAGCTACGTACCTGCTGCAGCAGCTGCTTGTTCAGAGAGGCAGGCTGGTCCCCCTCTGGAGCCGGAGCTCCAGGGCACCTGGGTGTCCCCGGCCCAGCTCTCAGGAGCACTGCCGCATGCTAACTCCTGAAGGCTGACTGCGCCAGGGCCAGCCCGGGGAAGCCAAGGTTCTCCAACTTAACTACTTGTGTGCTGACTCACGCGCGGGCCAGGACGTGCCCCAGCTGAGCCTGCTCACGGAAACACCCTGCCCGGGCCTCCCAAGGTCACACCTGGAGCTCATCACTGTGCGCCCTGCACGGACACAGCCTGGGAAGGAGCCGTGCGTCTTCTCAGACATACCTGCCTCCCCTGATTTGGGGAAGGACACGTTTTTCTCCTCCGGCCACTGCCTGGCGCTGAGAGTTCGCAGCACACATCCACACGGAGATGAGGGTTCGGGTCCCTGCGAGGGGAGGAGTTAAGCTCTGCGGACAGGGGATCCCTCGCTGGTCTGGAAAGGTTGTAACTAGAGAAACTGGTTACACAGAACAACCCGGGTAGTTCAGGGAAGCAAACAGGACAGCGTCCACACTGTCCCAGGCAAAACCGAACATCAGTTTCCTGCAGTAGAGCCTGTTTCAGTCTGCATGGTTTCTAGGGTCCCCAGGGGAAACGCTCATTCTTCCAACCTTTCAGGCCCCGGTATCAACGGCAGGGAAATGGAGGCAAAGACTTTTCTGTTTGATCCGGCCCTTCAAGTGCACGACATTGCATCCGTGTCTCCATTACAGGAAGTGCAGGAGCCCCGAATTCTGAAAAACGGTGCCGCTTTCCTAGTCGCTGTTGGGTCGCTTCGAGTAGAGGCTGCAGGGACGAAGCTTGCCTCTCAGCCCGGGGCCAGGCCCTGGTTTTGTTCAGGCGCAGCACAGTGCAGCTGGGGGCTCATGGAGGTAGAAGTTGGGTGCAAGGCAGGGACGAGCGAGTGGCTGGGGATGGACTGGTGATGGCGTCCAGGAGATAGGCAGCCGCGGGGGGATCTGAGCTGGCGAGCCACCAGCAGACATTTGTGAGCTCCTAATTGGGCCCCAAGGCTTCGGGGCCTCCTTTGCCTAAAGCGCATCGACCTGGGGGCCTACGAGCTCCCGCACAGGGAGTCACACCCATCTGGGCGCCGAACGCAGCCTGCGGGCTGATGGGTAACACTAATGACGGCGGAAACGACAGCACCCACCGAGCAGAATGCTGTGCGCATGCCCTGTAGCGAGTGCTCCTATCTCCTTCACGAAATCTGTGCCCCTAGGGTCACCCCGGGCGCCTCTGCAGTCTGGAGTGGCTATTCACTGAGGTCTGGCCAATGGAGAGTGAGCGGAAGTGACAGGCCCGTCCTTGGCCTTGAACACCTTGCCCCCCAGGCTCCAGCAGGGTCTTGGAGGCAGAGCACATAGTGAACTTGGATGCTGCCGAAAGAAATGAGTGGNAAATTCCCTTTGGGATACGTGAGCAAAAACAGTTGAAACACGGCTTTTCTGCAGAGGGAAGATAGACTTCTTCACAGGGTGGCCAAGCTTACCCAGCCCAAGGCCTCTGCCTTTGACCTTGCCTTTGACATTTCTCCTGGTCAGTCTTTTATGCTGGGCACCTGGGTCTCTTTATGGTTCTAAATTCACCTGTCCTCTCGCATCCATGCCCAAACTTTTATCCTCAAAATACTTCTCACCTACTCCCTGGTTAACTGAGTCATACCTCCCTGGAAAGTTCAAAAACAAGGCTACAAATTCTTTGACACTCTGTCCATGGAAAAGTGGGAATCTGTGTCACCTCCCCTCAAAGCTCTCTGGGCTTGTGACTGCCCGTGATGGTGACAGAGAACGTGAAACTATGCCATGTGACTTCTGAGGCTGGGTCACAAGGTCGTGTGTCAATTCTACGTTTCCTGGAGCACTTGGCCTTAGATCTGTTAAAAAGACAAAATTCAACAGAGTCCATTTTAAAGATCTTCTTGGCTTTATTCAATGATTCGTGTGTTGGGTGGCATCCCGTTTAGGAGACAGAAAGGGGCTCCAAGGAGCTGTACAAAATGGAAGCCTTTTATAGGCACCAGGGAGCAGGACAAGACAGTTATACTCAAAACAAAAACAAACCAACCAACCAGGTCGGTTATTGCAAAGTTACTTTCCTTTACGGGAGGGCAGGGGTCTCTCAGGCAGATGATTTAACTAGTGCTGATTAGGTGATTCCTGATTGGCTGATTTAAGATTCCATTTCTAGGAGAGCCAAAAATGTAACTAAGTCTGAGTTTGGTGGTGTGGGGCTTAGCATAAGTGACTCCATTTGGGACTTGTTGTCTTGTGTTTAACAGGGCCCTGAGTCACCATGTAAGAAGTCTGGAAATCCTGAAGCTGCTATGCTGGAGAGACCACACGCAGACACTCTGGTCACAGTTCCAACTGGGTCTCCTTTCAGCCACCCCCAAATAAGCACCAAATAAGCAAGTGAATCGGTGTTAGACTCCAAAGCAGTCCATCCACCAGTGGGACCCAATGGAGGATCACCAATGCCACACGGAGGAGAAGTGTCACCCAGCCAAGTTCTGCACAGATTCCTGACCCACAAAACTATCAGCCACAAAAAGACAGTTGTCACTTTAAACCCACTATGCTTGGGGTAGTTTGGTATGGAGCAAACATAACTAGAACCCCCTTCTTTGGGGCCCAACCCAGGGTCTATATTTTTCCAGAAGCTTTATCTACCATTCTATCCCATGTAGAGTTGTTTGATCCTTTATAATTCTGGTACTGAGTTTTTTTGTTTTTGTTTTTTTCTTTTTTTTCTTTTAGTTGAGAGTTGTCCAATGGCTCTTTGTAGCATTTTACATAATAATGACGTGTATGGGCAGAGCAGTGACGTGATCTGACCTTTGGAAAGCTTTCTCACGTATCTGTCACCGGGGGTCCAGGGTGAGCACACGCTGCAGAGAGGTGGGGTGAGAAGCAGGGAGGCTGATGTAGAGGTTTCTGCAGCCCCCATGCAAGAGGCTTGGACAAGGGCCTAGAGGTGGAGATGATGAAGGCGGTCATAGTAAGGATGTGATTGAAGGTAATGCCAACAGCATTTCCTGCTGGGCTTAGAAGGATGGGAGAGACCCAGGAGGCTGAAGAACGGGGAGAGTGCCATTGACCTTGGCTGAGAAGGGGAACCGTGCGACAGACGTAGGTTTGCTTGAAGAGAACCAAGCATTGGCTATGTCTGAAAAACTTTTCTGGAGATCTTCTTTCGTTCAGGACCTTACAGGCATGATTGGCTGGGAGTGACCCACTCTCTGCAAAGACAGATAGGGGAAAATATATTCCAAAGGGTGATGGGGTTTTAAGTGGCACACAATGGACGCATCTTCTTTTGACAGTTATGCAGTAGCTTTGGTGTGAATTAGAGTTGTAAATCATAGAGTGAAGCTAAAGCCATTTACAAACTTTTTTAATGTTTTATTTATTTTTGAGACAGAGAGAGTGCACGCATGCATGTGGGGGGAGGGGTAGAGAGAGAGGGAGACGCAGAATTTGAAGCAGGCTCTAGGCTTTTAGCTGTCAGCATAGAGCCTGACATGGGGCTCGAACTCATTTACCAAAAGATCGTGGGGCTCAGACTCATTTATTGCAAGATCATGACCTGAGTCGAAGTCGGAAGCCTAACCGACTGAGCCACTCAGGTGGCGCTGCAGAGGCTAAAGCCTTTTGTGAAGGAACTCATTAAAAGAAAAGTGCTATGTAACTAAATGATAGTACAAATGGGGAAAAATCATGTCAGCCATATACTAATGAATGAACTTCAAGAAGTACTGGTGTACAGTTTTATACCCAATTAATTTAAGTATCTTTTTTTTTAAGTTTTTATTTATTTATTTATTTTGAGAGAGAGAGAGAAAGAGGGAGATTCCGAAGGAGGCTCCATGCTGTCAGTGCGGAGTCTCTGATGTGGGACTCAAACTCACGAACCATGAGATCATGACCTGAGTCTAAAGCAAGAGTTAGACACTTAACCAAGTGAGCCACCCAAGCACCTCTAATTTAAGTATCGTTAAATGTAAGTCTCCGAGAAGAAAAGCCTTAGCCATTGACTCTCCTGATTTGTCCAATTTTTACTCATCTACAGTTGACTCAATGTCTTCCAGTTTTCCATGCCCCCCCACTACCTGTTTAGTTCCACGTGAGGTCCAGCTGCAGGTGGTGTGTCCTATGCCAAAACCCAGAAATAGCAGTAGTAGCTTATTCTCTTTCTGTGTGCTGATGTGATTGTTTGAAGTTTACTCTAATTGCACTTCTTACAATTGGACTGGTTTCTAGACGAGAACGTGCACCCTGGACAGGGCCATTTGCTGCCCCATCCCAGACTGGGGACTGTGGAGGGCTGCCCGAAGCTCTGCCCTGGAACCCAGCGGGTGGCCCCGTCTCGGTCTGCGGGGCTCCTGTGACACAGGCGCCCTTCGGTGGCCTTCTGTGCTTCAGCTGACAGTGCTGGGTGGGAAGCATCCCTTCCTGCCCAGGGCGGAAACTGGAAAGACATTATCCTGTGGATCCAGAGCTCGACCCCGCCCCCCCCACTTCCGACATGGAGACCTTTACCTTCCGTCCCCAGAACAGCCAGAACAGCCCTAGGACGTAGCTGCTGTTATTCTACCCGATTCACAAATAACGTCTGAGTTGCAAGTAGCCACACGTCCAAAGTCACACGGTTTATTTCCTGGCCTCCTGTGTTTGGGTCTGACCTGCAGAGACCAGGACCTGCTCTATTCCAGGATGGGGGTGCTCTCTAGCCCCCCACCGTGCACCCAGGATGCACAGAGGGAGATCAGGGATGACTTTTAACTAAAGTGACAGCTCCACCTTCCACAAAGACGTGTGTAAGCTGTGCAGAGTTGGGAGGGAGACTACGGAAGAGAAACCCAGGGTGGATGGAGTGGCGGCAGGAGGAGGTGCGGGGTGGAGAGAGACCGAGGAGAGGGCAGTGGGGCTTCTAATGGGGAAGTCTGCCTTCATTTATGTGCAGGCATCTCTTAAATGTTTGGTGGAATGCCCCAGTGAGCTCGGCGAGCTCGGCAGGGCCTCACTGCTATCTTTCCACTTGTAATTTCGATCATGCCTGATGTGGCCCATCTCCCCGGGGCCGCTCTGGTGCAGGTGATGCTACTTCTCCATCTGGAGGCCAGCTATGCAGGCATGTTCGGTTTGCAAACATCATTCTGTATGCACTTTTCTGTATGTAGGTAATACTTCAGTAGAGTTTATAAAAATATTTTTACTCCGGGGCACCTGGGTGGCTCAGTCGGTTAAGTGTCCGAGTTCAGCTCAGGCCATGATATCACAGCTTGTGAGTTCAAGCCCCACACTGGGCTCTGTGATGGCAGCTCAGAGCCTGGAACCTGCTTCAGATTCGTCTCAGATTCTTCAGAACCTCTCTGCCTCTCTCTCACTCACTCATGCTCTGTCTCTCTCTCTCTCAAAAATAAATAAACATTAAAAAATATTTTTACTCCTCAAATTTTTTCTAAAAGAATGCCTGATTTCAACATAATAAGGAGCACTACAAACTCACATGAATCCGAGGAAGGCAGCCTCACAATTACTCATGGGATCTAATACTATCACGGAGGACCCAGCTCCTTTCCATGTTCATCTCTGTCCTGAGGGCTACTGAAGGTCTGGCTGTCATTTCTAGATACAGCCTTGCCCCAAAGAAGGGTTTTGGGTTTGTTTTGCTCATATATATATATATATATGCTCATATATATATATATATCTGGGGTCTCTTTTTAAGAGCGAGAAAAAAATTTACTAGGAACAAGTCTGGTCATTTTGATGTTGCTGTTCTCTGGTATTATTTATTTTTAAAAGTATTTTGAAATTTATTAATTTGTATGTAAAAGAAACTGTTGACAAAGATTTACCGGAAAGAATCTGAATAGTGGGAAAACATAGTCAATACTGCTAAAACACTGAAATAATTCAAGGACGCATGGTTTTCAGGTTTGGTCATTTCATATAAAAATTAGAAAAAATTTTTAATGTTTATTTACTTTTGGAGGAGAGAGAGAGAAAGAGAGAAAGTGAGTGGGGAAAGGGAAGAGAGAGAGGGAAACACAGAATCTGCAGCAGGCTCCAGGCTCTGAGTTGTCAGCACAGAGCCCGACGCGGGGCTGGAACTCATAAACCGTGAAATCGTGACCTGAACCAAAGTCAGAGGCTTAACCAGTTGAGCCACCCAGGTGCCCCCATTTCTTATAAAATTAAACATACATCTAATTTATGACCCAGCAGTCCCACACCTGGGTAGTATTTACCTATGAGAGATGAAAACATGCAGACCTAAATACCTGCACACACACACACACACACACACACATATGCCTGCACACACACACACACGGAAAACGTACACAAGAGTATTGTAAGCTGCCTTATTCATAATATCTACAACTCTGAAATTGTCCAGGTACCAATCCAGAGAGGAGTGGATAAACACAGTGCTGTACCTTTATTCAGCGGAATACTTGTCACTAATAAAAAGGAAGGAATTATCAACATACACAGCAACATAGATGAAAGCAAACAGATTATGCAGAATGAAATGGGCAGACGTAAAGAGTACATATATCGTGCACAGTGGGGAAAAAGTCAGTGGTGGAAATCGGGGCAGGTCCAGCAGGTGTTTGCCTCTGGGAGTGATGGTAGGGTAGGGGGCTGGCCAGGATTGACTGGGGAGGGGCAGAAAGGCCATAGTATCGGTCTCTGTCGTGATAGGGGTTTGGGTAACACAGGTGCATGCATTTGTCAAAACAGCAAATATACACTTAAGATTTATGTATTTCTTTGCCTATACATTTTAACACACACACACACACACACACACACACACACACACACACACACAAATCCTGGGAACGAATTTTGAATTTTAGTTAGTGAACAAGAATGCTGAAGTATTTAGGGAGAAGTGTCTGCAATTTACTTTGAAATGCATTCAAAAAATAAGAATAATTGATAGATGGATAGACAGACAGACAAATGGACTGATATGTGATACAGCAAGTTAATAAAATAATGGTAGAAACTAGCTGGTGCCTCCCTGGGTTTCTCAGTGTAGAATTCTTACAAAGTTAGTGTAGACATAAAAACGTTTCATAATAAAATATTAGAGGGGAACGAGGGTTTAGAGGAAGAGGGTCTCAAGGCCAAATAAAGTTGGCAAATGCTTAGTTTAATGGAATTTAAGTATGTTTCTTTCTAAGGGAAGCTTTGTAATGGCTTTAAATACGCTCATAGGAATGCTAAATTTACGTGTGTGTGCGCGCGTGCGCGCCTGTGTGTGTGTGTGTGTGTGTGNTAGCCTGCCCCGAGGCCCCGCCCCCAGCCCTCCAGGCCCCGCCCCCAGTGGCTCCGGGAGCCGCTCTTGTCCCACTAGTGCATTTCCTGCTGTCCTGGGCCGACTGGGCAGAGGAAGTGAGCTGCTCCTGATCCGATCCGAACAGAAGCCAGCAGGTCTCTCCAGTGAGCCCGCCTGCCTTCCTGCTCTGACCTCCTTTAGCGGTAGGGAGATTGCCAGCAATTCCTCCTCGTTTTCCGTCAAATGGAAAAGACTTGGACGGGGGCCCTCTTCATTCCCCAGAAGAAAATGAATTTTCCCAGGGTCTGCGCAAATTCATAGTGTTTGCTGATTTTAATTGGTGATTAAACCCTGATCGTCTTGAGAAACCAAGCCAGTTTTGATGGCCCAGATCTACAGGAAGCCAATTTGTCACAGCTCTCCAAGCGCGGGCATGTGTGAAAGTGACATTTCAGATACATTCCCATCTAATTTTGGTGACTTTTGTTTGAATTCACACTTGGTGAATGTTAATAGTATGTGGGGGTTATGTGTGCTGCATACATTGACATTTTCTCTCCTGAAGGAAGTAGCTTATTGCCCCCCCCACCCGCCGCCGCGCAACCATTTTTTGCTGTGTTGGATGCAAGTGGTACTAAGTGTTGTGCAAAAACAGGAACAAGACCTACTGGCCATGTTCCCTGCTTCAGTCCTTCTGCCCAGGGGCCCAGAGCCCCAGGGAAACCTCCTTAGCAGCCTCTCAGCCCCAGGGTTTGCAGAGGTCACACTGCAAGCCTCAGGGGCAGAGATAAGGCCTTTGGTCATCTGGTGTCCGCTGGCAAGCACAGGAATGTGCTCCCACGTCTGGGGCCAGCGACACTTCCCGGGGAGACGTGTGACAGCAGCACTGACTGGACACAGCCCCTCTGTAAGCTTAGCTTTCTGTGCTCACCCCCAAAGCCTGCGGATTCTGCCGCCGCGGCTGGTTTGCACGGAGCCTGCAAGGCTCCCTGAAGCGGCTGTCACGTTCTTGCTGCGGAAGGGAAGCTTTTGCTGCAAACACACTGCATCCTCACTTCTTATCCCTGCCAGGGGCGACTGTCACAGCTCCCCACAACCAGGCGACAGAAGCCTCCTGGGACCCCCGGGGCTAGCCAGGAACACGCTTCCGGTAAGCCTGGCAGCCACTGGATTGTGACCTCTTGAAACTCAAAGCCAATGATTTCAGAGAACCTTCCAAATAAACATTCATTTGAACAGATCACACTTTTTCCCAAATGAGGTTCCCCCCCCTCCTGAAACCTCCTAAATATCAAGGATTATTGCTATGTGTCACTGGTGGAAAATTGGATTTTGTGCACAACAAGCTCAATAATATATTAAAAAGAGAATGCACAAAAGGCAGACTGCTTTGGCTGAAACCCCCTTTTTGTCTCTTCTCTCAGGCTGATAAATACTATTATCAGGAAGCAATTAAAACGATACCAGTTCCTCCACATGGCAACACAGAGCTGGCCAGGGGAGCAGTTTCAAAGCACCAGTCAATCATGGAGTCACACGTTTCTGTTTCATGGCGTCCCTTGCTCCTTGTCCGAGATAACTGTGTCCTGCTCTGTCAGAGTCAGCCAATAGTCTGGTCACCATTTTGCACACACATCAGATGCTCAGGACGGTCAAGAAGTCTTTTAACAGGGACCCAAGACGTACATCGCTTCCAACTACTGATAATGAACCCAGAAGTTCAATAAAGGCTGAGTCTAGGTTTGGTTTAGCGTGTGGTCCAGCTCTCTGCCTGGCTGGGGCCAGTCTTTCCATTGACTGGGACTTCTTCCTTGGCTCCCAGGGGCCTCGTTTTCATCTCTCTCTCTCCATCTCATTTTCCTCTCTATAATGCCAGTGGTTGTTTACTGAGCACAGAACTTATATGTGTGCCTCATCATTGCCCCACCACCACCACACACATAACCTGCAGTGCTGGCCTAAATGATACACCTTCTTTCAGGAACTGCCCTTGGTATGTGTTTGAACGTGACAAACTGCATCTCCCCAAGCGCTACTGCATCTTAGAGTCAAACTCTTGAGAGAGGAGTTAAACAAAGCCCTTGATGTGAAATAAGGTAAGGACGATATTCTGGTTGAGGTTCTTGGTAGAATATGAACTGGGACAGCTACAAGAATGCCGCTTGCTATATTTCCTACTCACACTGAAGAAGGCTTTGAGTAACCGAGTTAAACTATTTAGAACTTATCTTGGTCCAAGCCAGAGAGAGAGAGAGAGAGAGAGAGAGAGAGAGAGAGAACTGACTAACCCAACAGAATATACAGTAAACACTTGGACATAAATGGACCGAACATTCTGGACTGTAGGCAGGTGACATTTTCTCTTAATGTTCCTCATAAGCAGTCGTATTTATTACTAATCAACATCCTTGGTAATTGTTTCCCAGGGACCAGCCCAGAGACACCACAGCACTGACAGACAACTAACAACTAGAGTGTTCAAAGAAAGAAAGAGAGGGGAAAGTCATTCAGACTACTCTGGAGTTTGGGCTTTGCTTTAGCGCCTGGCTGCATCCTAGGTCATCTGTGGGAGGGCACATCAAAGGCTCTGGTGGGTAAGTTCACAGTTAAGACACTGCATGAACGCCGTCCATTCCCCAGTCCAGTGTTAATTATCTTCATATTCTTCTGGACACCTTGCATGTGGAGAGTTGGAAGTCATTACAGTGGACTCGACCAGCCATTTTTAGTTTTAGTTCATTTGTTGTTAGGACACAAATTTGTATGTCCGGACGTTAAGGATACTCTAGAGATAACTGCTTAGTCATTGTCTCCCAAATTTATTTGACCACAAAAGCTGGGTCACCAAGGGCTTCTGGTTTCATATTAAACAAGCAAAGAGCTTGAGAGTCAAGTCACTGGTCCTATCCTTATAACTAGAAAAGGTTGGACACACTAAAAAACGATTTTTCTTGGAGCCATCACAGGATTGGGGTCAATGGGTCCAACCAGCATCCCCAATTCTGGAGAGACAGGTGCATCCAGAGTCACAGCTGAGATCTGCTGTTATCTGGAGAAGCTACTTGAAAGCCATAAATTAGAAGGCACACTTACATGGAAACTTAGATGAAGTGCTGGCGGGGGCGAGGGGAGGAGTCAATAATCCACATATAATTTTGATTCGCCTAAAACTTACCTACTAATAGCCTACTGTTGACCAGAAGCCTTATAAATAACATATACAGTTGAGTAACACACATTTTGTATTCTATATACTGCATTCCTAGAATAAAGCTAGAGAGGGGCACCTGGGTGGCTCAGTCGCTTGGTCATCTGACTCCTGGTTTTGGCTTAGGTCATGAACTTATGGTTCATGAGTTTGAGCCCCACACTGGGATTCTCTCTCTCTCAAAATAAATGAACTTTAAAAAAAGAATAAAGCTAGAGAAAAGAAAATATTAAGAAAATCAGAAAATACATTTACAGTACTGTATTTATTGAAAAAAAAAATCCATGTATGAGTGGACCTACTCAGTTCAAACCTGATTCAAAGGTCAACTGTGTATGAGTTGTACTTTAAACGTGAAAGGCCTAAATACATCAATAAAAAGACAGAGATCATCAGAAGAGATTAAAAAAAAGATGCTGTTTTTCTGTCTATATATTCTGTCTATAAGAAACCCATTTTAACCATAAAGATCCAGAGAGGTTAAAAATAAACGGGTCAAGGAAAACATATACCATTCCAACACTAATCAGAAGAAAGCTGGAGTCGTTATTTTAATTTCAGACAAAGCAGACTTCAGAAGAAGGAATATCATCAGGAACAGAGAGATGACATAATGATAAAGGGGTTAAATCTCCAAGAAGAGAGCAATTTTAATGTCTGTGTGCCTAACAAGAGAGCGTCAAAACACACGTGGCTCTAGGCCACCATGGGGCTGGGAGGGGGCTCTGGGCCAGCCCCTTCTGGGGTGTCAGAATCTTCCCTATCCTCACCTGCAATATGCCATGTGGCTTCACCTGAAGCCACACCCTACATGTCCTTCAACACAGGAGCCCAGATGCTGGAGGCTGTATAGCTTCTGAACTTGGACTTTAATTTTTTAATTAAAAAAACACTTTTTAAAATGCTTGTTTATGAGAGAAGAGAGTGTGAGTCAGGGTGGGGCAGAGATTTTTTAATTTTTTTTTAAAAAATTTAATGCTTGTTTATGAGAGAGCTAGGATGTGAGTGGGGGTGGGGGTGGGGCAGAGAGAGAAGGAGACACAGAATCAGAAGCAGGTTCCAGGCTCTGAGCTGTCAGCATAGAGCCTGATGTGGGGCTCGAACCCACAAACCGGGAGACCATGACCTGAGCCGGAGTCAGATGCTTAACCGACTGAGCCAGCCAGGTGCCCCCTTTTTTTTTAAGTAGGAAAAACATGGGAGTCTATCTCATTGATCTCTGTCTTCAAATCTTTAGTAAACCTGCCCCCAAGAATTCTCAACTCTCCAGTCTTTGCACTCACCAACCACGGTGTGTTGATGGTGAATGGCTCTTCTAAATAAGTACTATTCCTGTGGATCAAGTGATACCCATCGGCTGCTGTGATTCATAGACCACAAATTCTCACGGACGTTTCTAAAATCGCTCAGTCACTAGATGCTAAATGATACCAGTGCCATGCCAACACTCACAAACTCTAAGCATTCCTCATACATGCAACACATGTTAACTCACATGATAAACCCTAACTCTGCTTTGCCTTAGTCCTGTTCCTCCCGCATCTGGCTTCGGGCAACATCCTCTCACTCAGCCTCTCAAGGACCATGCTCACCTCTGACCTCTTGGGAGTCTGGACCCAGCAGGCCTCACTTAATTTTCTTGTGACTTACATGCTGAACCAGCAGACACATAAGAACTTTAAGGTGCTGACAGACAGAATGTCAAGTCTGGATTTGTTCAGAGTAAGTTTCCAGACCAAAGGGAGAGAAAAATAAAGGACATCAGTATCATGGAACCCGAGGAGCATATTCTACTTCCCTAAGGTTAACTCAACACCTGGTTGACTTTTTTTGTACAATGTTGGTCAAATTAAAGCAAGGAGGCATTCTCATTTTATGTGATATTTATCAAGTTTATGAGATCTTTATCACATTGATCAATTTAGGTGTGTGCTTGGAAGACAAATGAAACATTTAGCAATTAGGAAACTGGCAAAATTAGTCTCGCCTACCTCATGATGTGGATTTCCTCGTACTCAGTTGGTAGGAAGAGACATTCTATGTGGCCTTACCACTGCAGGCACCCATGTCTCCCACTGCTGACTCCTACAGAAGAATTTATGAACTTTCACAGTATTTGGGGAAGCGCAGGGTGGTGAGGAGAGGGTGGAGACCTGAACTCCAATCAGGTTTTCACCACGTACCGGTTGCATGACCTTGGGAACTTTATTTAACATTGCTGTCACCTCCCACAAAATGGGGTAATCATTAACCTTGTGGCTGTGTGCTGGTTAACAAGACAGTGTGTGTAAAGAACGCCCAGCTCGTAAAGAGAGCCAAATAAAGGAGCTATTGTCCTTAGGAGGTACTGTCCTACCAAAGGAAAGGGCAGGGAAGCACATGTCCTCATTCAGGCAGACATCATCAAGTGTCCTGCGATTCTCTGGAACACGAGGTTTTCGCTATCCTTCCTGGCTCTTCCGACCAGGGAGTCACAGGGTACGTCCATTCATGAACTGGTGCAGTCAGGCATGAAGAGCAACCAGTGAATGAATTTCTTAGTACTTAACGTAGTATGCAAACCTACACTAGTCCTTTTATATATATATATATATATATATATATATATATATACACACACACACACAACTGCTTTGACCAAGGAAAATAAAAAAAAAAATTATAAAACTGCTTTGACTTAGAAAAAAAAAGATCCAATTTTCAGCACATGCCAGTAATGTGTTTTCTTTACTCGAGTTACTTTCCCTTTCCATACGCAACACCTGCTCAAGGCTCCAAGAGTGTAACAGTCTGCGCTGGAGGCAGATCCGACAAATCTGGTCCTTTGAGGACAAGCTGAAGCTCCACGCAGGGCGCCTTACAGGTTTTACATCCCTGGCAAGGCAGTCTGCATCTTGAATTTAACTTACTGCTCTGATTCTTTCAGTATGTTTTTGAAAAACAAAACCACAAACACAACACAAACACTCACACATTTTAAGAAATCTCCAGGGGAAAGAAGCATGCTCACTGGAGGCCCTGTCTCAAACAAACTCCGTGAGGAAACGCCACAACTCGTGTTTTTCCTTGCTTTAGTGACTTCCTTTACCACCTCTTTGAAGGGTGTGAACACGTCAAGAATTACAGCCATTTATATTTTAAGTATCAGATTTTATTAAAAAGTGCATTTTGATTAATTTATGGTCTAGGTAAGCTGTTAAGATACCAGTATACTCTCTGGAATAATAATAACTTTACAAATATTTAAAACAAACAAAATTTTAAAAGCCTTTTTATTTCCTTCACCATTATTGTCTTACAATACAAATATCACCTTGTGAATACACCAAAAAAAAAAAAAAACCCTACGGAAGGTAATTCTGCTGCACGTAAAATACAGAGTGGATATATATACTTCTTCATTCTTAAAAAACTATTTTGTTCTCCACGTTGGCAAGTATGGAATAGAATACTTCCCCAAACATACTTCTGTTAGGAGTAAAACTTAGAGTTACATGCAGTTTCTGCACAAATATCTTTTAAAGAAATAGATCTCTGTTTTGTTGTTCACTAACAAAATTGTCATGAGAGTATGGATAACTAATTTATAGCTTTCAAGTTTTAGTTAAGTGATCGTTTTCAAAACTCTCTTTTTAAAAACAAAGTGTTCATGGCTGTTTTCATTGTATAGTTAAAATCGCACTACCAAAAAGACGATAAAATAACGTAAGTGGTCATGTCATTGCTGCCTGCTCACAATATGGGAACAGGGCTCTGATTTTCTAATTAACTCCCCCGCTCATTAATTCATAGCGATTTAAAAACCATAAAGCAGTCATTGGATTTAATTTAGCTATAAATGCAAAATTTAGTAGTGTATACATACATTTATATTTTCATGGAGTATTTTATTTTAAATAAAAACATTTAAGATTGCCTACGGACCATACAATCAAGACAAGAAAGGCACTAGAAACATAGACAAATTTCTCTCCCAAGAATCATTTTTAAATTTTAACTCTCTTCTCTCTGACATGTAAAAATCTTGAAATTTGGTTTTCATAACATCATTTTGAAAAATAAAGTTAGGAAATACTTAGAAAATCACTTTATAACAGAATCTTTTTTTTTTTTGCACTTTTTGATACACTCTGCTGATTTTTACAAAACCCAAAGTTACCAAACCTTTCGGTGTCTGTCATTTTTTTATTTGAATAGCGGTGCAACAGGTAGAAAGATTTCAGAATCGAACCCCAGTCAGGTGCTTAGAAACCTTCATAGAGACATTTGCTAGAAAATGGCTTACAGCCCAATCTTTGGGGCAAGAGATATGAAAAGTATGTTTTCCCAAGAAAATAATACGCTTTATTTTCCAGATGTGACTGGAAAGACCAGAACTGATGATATAAAAGCTTGTATTTATGCTGTTGCATCGTATACAAAGGAACATGGTGACGCCAGGTTATGCGGAACCCCGGACTGATGAACAGGAAATGTGTACAGTGCGTGATGGGTGACGTTTTCTTTATTGTTGTCCAACGCAGGTCCTTTGGAGAGAAAGAAAGATCACAGTGCTGACCAGGTAACTCAATAGGTTAAGTCAAGGGAACGGCTGAAGGTAATGGGGCCGGGAGGTGTCTGTTGATGGCGTCTGCTCCCCTGGAGTCCTCGGCACTTGGAAGGCGCCCTCGGGGCCCCCCCGCGGTGCGGCCGTTATGTCTCGCTCACCAAGCGGCTGTACTTCACTTGCCGGCCGAGGTGGAGCGCGGGCCACGGGAAGGGCCAGTGGTAGGAGCGAGGTACGATTCCCTGGACGTTCTTTTCGAAGTACTGAAACGGCCTGTACCACCACACCCTGGCCAGGAGGTTCATCTGGGAGGCTTCTTTGAGCACCTGCGGCGACAAGGACAGGACACCGGGTCGGGGGGAGCGGTTCGCAGGCCCCTGAACCAACGCGCGTCCTTTTCTAACGATCTTCCCCGTGAGGGGGACGTAGGTCCCCGCTTCCAATTCCCAAAGGACCCCAGGCCCGCCCCGTGTCCAGCCACGTACCCCAGTTGCACACGCATAGCCCCGCCCCGCTCTGCACTCGTGTGCTCACCAGGCCCCCTGGAGCAGGAGAGCAAAGAACCCCCAGCTCCGGAGCGCACGGAGGCCGCGGGGCCGACCCGGGCCCTTGGGCGTCAATGCGCGGCCCGGCTGGTGTCTCCGTTACCCTTCAGTGATGGCGGTTNTCAGGGGCAGGGGGAGGGTAGCACTTGTTCCAGAAGGATGCCATCTCCCGGTCACTGTACTAACACGTTTCTTGCTCACTTCCTGTTCTGAAGTGGGTCAGTGTTACAAAAGACGATGTCATCTTAGCTGCCTAGGCCTCTCGGAGAGAAACCTAAGATATCAGTGTTTTCCCTGTGCCCCCCCA
>NW_027528640.1:5885019-5944490 GCF_008692635.1 Crocuta crocuta
CTGTGGGTTCCCTGTGCCCCCCCACCCCCCCGGCCTCCCCGGGCACCGGCCAGGCCAGGAGTCGAAGCTACAACCCAACAAGGGGAAAACTCACTTGCTGATTGGCCATAGTGTGGTACCACCAGAAGAGTCTCGTGGTGATGTAATATGCCACCACCACGTCCACAGTGTAGTGGTCATGCGCCAGGAGAATACAGAAGATCCCAACCACGCTGAGGAGCCAGCAAATCCAGTGGTACCACCACAGTCGTCGAGGGGAATCTGGAAAGAGGAGGAATTCACAACAGCCCCGTTATTCAAGTACCACGAAGGGCACCCAACCGTGCCTCCCCTACTGCTTGTGAAACCAGTTACTCTGATCCTTCCTTCTGGAAACAGATCGTCTGGGCTGCAAATCCAAGGGCTTTAGCTTATATGTAATCAAGGTTAGAACGAAAGCAGCTTGGGGCACCTGGGTGGCTCAGTCAGTTAAGCGTCCAACTTCAGCTCAGGACACGATCTCATGGTTTGTGGGTCTGAGCCCTGCCTTGGGCTCTGTGCTGACCGCTCAGAGCTTGGATCCTGCTTTGGATTCTGTGTCTCCCTCTCTCTCTGCCCCTCCCCTGCTCACACTCTGTTTTCTGTCTCTCGAAAACGAATAAATGTTAAAAAAAAAATTAGAAAAAAAAACCCCAATAATTAAAAAAAAAGATTCTGTGTCTCCCTCTCTCTGCCCCTCCCCCGCTCACACTGTCTCAAACAAATGTTAAAAAAAAGGAAGCAACTTATTTTATGAAGTGACTCTATTAGCAATTATAATTTATATTTGTCTATTGCTTGATTCACACATAAAGACAGTTTAAAAGGACAACTGAGAGGATAATGTATCATGAAAAAAAGCCTTGTCCATGGACATTTAATTCAACTTACTTATAAATAATGTGGAGTTAATGCTCCAAACAAAAATCAATACTTTTTGGTCTATAGATCCTTACACACAGACTAGGCAATTATAAATGATACAACTGTCTGATTTACTTTCCAGGCTCTGCGACTATACACTAATCTGAGAGTCTTTGAGAGTTTGAGATTCTATTTCTCACACAGAAATAAAGAATCAAGTGCCTGGGAATTTTGGTCCAAGTGCATTCAAAGGCAGGGCAGTGTCAGATCAACACCTGTCTGTCCCTTGATTTGTAAGCCCCCTGAGGGTAGCATCAAAATCTCTATTCCTGCAGACCTTCCTACCTTGCATTCTCTAGGAATGGGCTGAAGAGGGTCTGAAATTTTATGTAAGAATGTCATTTGAATGCGATGGATCCTCCCTACCCAGGGGGAGAAAGTTCAAACTTTTATTGGCTTCTCAAGGCGTGTGAGAACTAGTCATATTTACTGAACATCTACTATTGTGCGTGGGACAGGAAATGCTCTGGCTACAGAGATCAACAAGCGAAATGGACAAAGAGCCTGCCTCTGTTCAGGGAGATCCCTTCCTGAGACAGAGGAGAGACAACACAATTATAATAAAGAAGGAGATTTCACACTGTGTTAGAAGGTGTTAAACGCTATGAAAAAACAACCGCAGTTGAATAGGAAGCAGGATCAGAAACTGAAGGGGGGGCGTGGTCAGGGCAGGCGCACCATCCCATCCCCAGGAAAATCTGTATTGCTACCCTCACAACACAGCCAAGCATTCTCCATGTGCCTATGAGTCTGAACATGTCATCCGTGTTAATTTTTACATCCTGTCCCTCAGCCATAGGGCAGCTATCAGTGCCTCTCTAAAGACGAGGAAGCTAAGACCTACAAAGGTTAAGGTCTTCCCTGGGGTCACAGAGCTGGCGGCGGCACCAGGACTCAAAGTCAGAGGCTGTGAGTGAGTCCTCCGAGTTTCCCAACATGGCTGGGCTTCCTTCAAGGTTAAGACTTCACCGCCAATAAAGTGCAACCAACAGGGGGCGTCCCCAGACTGTGAACCCAGGCCCTGGGGCTCCCACTTCCATGCCCACTGGGCTGTCCCCTGCCAGCACAAGGGTGAAACTAACAGAAAGTGTAAGAATTCACTCAGAAGGTGCCACATGCTCACCCCAGACCCTGCAGACCACACTGTGCGGGTCCTTCCTCCCCTGAGGTACCGGCGCCTGGCCCCACTCCCAGGCCCGCACGGAAACCGCCTGTACAGCGCTCATCTGCGCTGTGTGCACCAGTAAAACATGAAGGGCCACCGCGTCTTCCAGCAGGAGGAAAAGAAGTAAAATGAACCAGAGCCTCATGTCTCACAAATAATCTGAGGGGATAAAGGGCGGAAGACCAGATACAACATCGTACCATTTATGGAAACTTTAGAAACCACAAAACCACGACAGGCCAAGTCTTAAAACACGCTAGGAAGTGACACAGGAAAATGGGAAGGAAGGTGTGAACGGCCTTCATCATATATTACCATTTTATTTGCTTTTTAAAGGGTTACCTGAAACAGATACAGTAAATGCTAGGATCTATTAAATCTGAGCAGGGGAAAGGGGTATATACTTAAATATTTTTTGTATGTTCCATAAGAAAATGTTTTAAGTATGTTTAAAAATATATTTTAGATAGTTGTTTCTAAAGTTTATTTATTTTGACAGGGAGAGAGAGAGAGCGAGATGGAGAGAGAATCTCAAGCAGGCTTGGTGCTGTCAGTGCAGAGCCTGATGTGGGGCTCGAACCCACAAACTGTGAGACCATGACCTGAGCTGAAATCAGGAAATGGATGCCTAACTGCCTGAGCCCTCAGGCCCCTAAGTACATTTTACAGGACATTCCCATTCAGCGCCTGCATCACTTAGTGTCCCTGAGCCCACGGACACCTCGCTGAGCCCCCACACTCGGCGTGAGGCACACAGACGGACACATGGGCTACAGCACGTCCTGCCGGGCTGGGCTCAGGGGCTTCCTGCAGCTATAACGCAGCCCGAGTGCTCCACGGACATTGGAGAAAACGAGTCACCCCTGGGGAAGAGCAGCGAACCCCCCACGTGCTGCACGGGGGGCCTGTGGCATCTGGGCGTGGCGAGGAGCTGTCGGAGGGCTGTCCTTGACTTACACTCCTTGATAAATAAGTAAGTGAGCGTAAGCATGACCGTGTGGCCGCTGTACAGGTAGTCCCCGCACATGTTGTGGGAGCCGGTGATAGACAGGCCGCCGCCGGCGATGAGCTTCATTATTCTCCGTACCTGGGCTTCCCAGTCTCCAAACAGCTGGTGGGAAAGGAGAAACAAGATTCACGGTCAGTCCACACCAAAGTGCCGCCATTCCCACGTACGGTCAGGGCGAGGCTTTGCGATAGCGAGAAACACATACTGGGCCTTGGACTTCGCTCTCTGCGTCTTTGGTTATTCATAACCAGCCGCTTTCACCCACACCTGAGGGCACGTTAACGCAGTGACCCCAGGAAAGCCCCGGAAGGTTGGATGCCAGGAAAGCCAACCCGATGATCAGAAGGCTGGGCCTTCAAGGAGGGGAGAGGGCTGGAGATAGAATGTGATGGCCAGTGGCCTATCAGTCCTGCTTACAGTGGCCTCAGCCGGTTATCAGGTCATGGCTCAGGTCATGATCTCACGGTTCATGGGTTTCAGCCCCAAGTCAGGCTCTGTGCTGACAACTCGGAGCCTGGAGCCTGCTTCCGATTCTGTGTCTCCCCCTCTCTGACCCTCTCCTGCTCGGTCTCTCTCAAATATAAATAAAAACATTAAAAAAAATCCTGCTTACAGAATGAAGCCTCCACAAAAATCCACAAGGATGGAGGTTCAGAAGGCTTCCAGGCTGATGAAAAAGTAGAGACATTGGGGGGCTGGGAGCTCTGTGCCCCTTCCCAGACCCCACCCAGTGTACCCCTCCAGCCGGCCACCTTAAGTTATACCCTCTTACAATACACTGGGTCTCTGGTAAGTAAGGTGTTTTCCTTAGTTCTGGGAGCAACTGTTAGCAGTTAACCAAACCTGGGGAGGGTCACAGGACCCCCAATTCGTTGCTGGGTGGTCAGACGCACAAGTGACAGCCTGCACTCATCACTGGTGTCTGAAGGGGGAGGGGGGCCGTCAGCGTGACACGGAGCTCTCTGCTGGATGGCAGCGTCAGAATCAACCACCCCACATGGAGTCATGGAAGCGCTGGGTGTGGGTGCTGAGTGAGGAGAGGAGGCACACAGGAATGTTCTGGTTTTATGAGCTTTGATCAAGACCTGTAAAATCCCCACCCGTCCACGTTCCGGCATCCCTGACATGCTCGTGCTTTCTGGAAAACATTTCAGCAACGCTTACCCACTTTGTAAAATTACACTGATAGAGAAACAGTAATTGATCGATTTACTACCAGAGCCACTTTGGAAAACTATCTAGTACAGATCTACTGACCTAGCTGATGCTGGACAGCAAGGAAGTCAGACGGGGTTTCCGGCAACCCAACTGAAACAAGGGACTGAACTGGTTGTACCTTCAATCTACCGAAATGACATCAGGGGAACTGTGTGTTCCTCCTTTTCAGTAAGGGTGAAAAACTCTCACGGCAAAATCTCTCCGTCTCTGATACAAGTCTGGGCTACACGCTGCAATCATTAGAGGCTTAAACAACTCACTCATTGCAGTTTTTATTTGCTCTGTCAAACGAAACGTGTGCTGGTCTGTATTTTAGCTTGCCAGCACACTGTGACATTCTGGTTAGTTAGCCAGATTCATCCCTGCGACCCTTTGCGACATTTCACTGATAACATGCCAGGCTTCGGGAAACACATGGTCTATTACAATCTCCCTTTAAGAAAATGTATCAAGATTTCTAGTTTAAAACTGCAGGGTTGAACACACCGCACAGAGAAGATGGGATTTTCAAATTCAACGGGTCATCAAATGGGTAGTTCGACACAAGAAAACTGACCTATAAGACAGGACTTGCCACCATGAGATTTCAGGCAGGGAGTGAGGACTTAGCAAGAGACCCTACCGCCTCCAGAAATCAAAGACAAGCCTCATACTTGGGGTGTCTGACTTCAGCTCAGGTCATGACCTTGCAGTGAGTTCAAGCCCCACATCGGGCTCTGTGCTCACAGCTCAGAGCCTGGAGCCTGCTTCGGATTCTGTGTCTCCTTTTCTCTCTACTCCTCCCCAGCTCGCACTCTTTCTGTCTCAAAAATAAGTAAACATTAAAATTAAAGTCATGACGTATTTATAGAACAAACAAACAAACAAGCTTCATACAAAGGATTAAGAGTCAGGCTCTTTCAAAGACAACCCTGGAAAACAGAAGGCTTTAGAAAAATGCCTCCAAGTTCTGTGGGAAAATGATTTTCAGCTTAGCACCCTCTGCCCAGCCATATTACTACGCAACCCTACAGTACAGGACAGACTAAAGCCATTTCCACAAGATTTCACAGTATTTACCACCTACATACTCTTCAGAGAACTAGAGAGGATATGCTTTGTAAAGCAGAGGCAGCTGGGAAAAAACAGATGGGATTTGCTAAGATGTCAGTGAAGGCAGAGCCGAGGGGCTGTGAGCCTGGATGGTGAGCTGTGCAGCGGGTCTTCCGTGGGGAGGTGACACCATAGGGGGGTGAGCGTGCACACACAACACTAGGAAAGCAAAAGGCAAGGCAAAATCACTAACCCTCCAGGAAGCAAAATATTGTGCAGAAGAGTAATTATAGGAAACGACATGAGCTGGCCACAAAGAGCACTTACAAGCTAATAATGTGAGCACGGAGTGTGGAGTTAAATCAGAACAGACCGGGAAGAGGGGACGGGAAGCAAGACCGCCCACGGCGGGTGGGAGGTACAGAACTCGTGCCAGGGGAGGGGGCTGGGGCAGTGAGGACCCTCCCTCTGGTCCTTCCCGGTAGGAGGTCAATAATAGGATTTCCATCAGAAAAACAGAAATGGAACTGCCATGACCCTTAAAGGTAACACACACACACACACACACACACACACTCACACCCACAAAATCTGTAAAAAGTAAAAAGTATGAAGGAAAGCACCACCAGATTTAGTTAAAATTGTTGAAAGCAGTTAGGACCGTGGGCTGAGGTTGGGTCAGAACTTGGGGCAGGGTGGGGTGGCAGTGGCTACTATGTGTCGTGAAAGTTGTGTAGAACCGTTTGTTTAAAAACATTTTTTAGGGGCACCTGGGTGGCTTAGTCGGTTAAGCGTCCGGCTTTCGCTTAGGTCATGATCTCACGGTTTGTGGATTCGAGCCCCGCGTCGGGCTCTGTGCTGACTGCCAGCTCAGAGCCTGGAGCCTATTTCAGAGTCTGTATCTCCCTCTCTCTCTGACCCTCCCCTGCTCACGCTGTCTCTCTCTCTCCTAGAAATAAAATTAAAAAAAACAAAACAAAACACATTTTTTAAATGTTTATTTTTGGAAAGAGAGAGAGTTTGAGGGATGGGCAGAAAGAGGGAGACACAGAATCCAAAGCAGGCTCCAGGCTCCAAGCTGTCAGCAGAGAGCCTGACACGGGGCTGGAACTCATGAACTGTGAGATCATGACCTGAGCTGAAGCCAGACGCTTAACCAACTGAGCCATTCAGGTGCTCCTTTGCTTTTTTAAATTGCACGTATGTAATAAACATGATAGAAATTTTTCAAAAGATTTAAACTGAAAGTTGGGTCCAGTTCTATCATAACAATGGATAATGTAAAGAAGAAAATTACGGTAAAAAAAGCCTGGGTAGCTTTTCATTTTATTTTATTTCAGACCATCTTTCCAAAAATTGTTTTTTAAACTAGAAATCCTATTCTCAGGCACCACCACCCCATAATTTGCCTTCCCATTTTAGCATGAAAACATTTGTGGGGAACCTGTACACGTGGGGAGGAGGGAGAAATTACCACGTAAACACAGCACTGAGAAAAAAATAGCCGAAAATTAATGCTGCATTTCTTATAAGTGCCATTGAAACACCTAGGCTTTCTTTTAAAAAAATCTCTTTCCATGACTGTCAAACCTCTGGGAGGGGCACTCTCTTCAAGCTTAGTGGGAAACAGGCAAGGAAGAGAGATGGTTATGGCTACATAAAAATTTTTAATTATGATTTTTAAAATAAAGCAAACAAAGTAAAAGACATGTTGCAAAACAACTGGAGCAGAAACCAGTTTACAACTTCTTCATGGACACGGAACACATAAATCAAGTAAATAAGACCAACGTAGGAGAGAAAATGTACCAGAGAACAAAGGACGAGACCAGCGGGTGGCATGGAGACTGTGAAACAAACATACCAACTGACATTTACAGGAGCTCGTTGCTCCCGTATTAAGTTAGCAGAGTAATGGCAGCTGGCCGGGGGTGGGCGGGCAGGCCGGGCTCTTCCACTTGGCTGGTGACCCGAGGCGGCCAGACCCGTCTAACCCTCAACTTCCTCAACTTCCTCTCGCTTGGGGAGCAATAGCGTTACTACAACTGGGCCCGTCTAAACCTCAACTTCTTCAACTTCCTATTGCTAAGGGAGCAATAGCGTTACTACAATCAGCAAAATTCCCCTGCAAAAATCATCATCGATACTGACCAGCAATCCAAACCACATTGCCTGTGACTTGTTGACCCTGAGTCACAGAGTCTACCGAAAAAAAATGATGCCAAACGGGAATCAAAGCTTTAGGTAGAAATATCCCAATATAATAGTATTTATAAAAGGAACACAGTGGAAATAAGCTAATCAGGAATTGTTATTAAATAACGGCTTGCTTGCTACTCAAAGCCCAGGCGGGCACCTACTGGCAGCATCGGGAGTCCCTATAAATGATTCTCGGACCTACTGAACCAGAATCTGAGGTGACTGGCTGGACTCACAGTACAGTGATTGAAACGCACTGACCCAGGCTATGACTGTTGTATAAATTATGAACAAAATCAGTTTATGATGCCTGTGTAGTAAGTTTATATCATAAACACGGTCTCTTGTTGAGGAAAAAACAAAACATTTGGAATAATTGACCATGTTTTTTAAAGGCATGCACAAAAAACATCTAGAATGTACAAACTACATGTTAATAGGGTTTTGAGGGAAGCCGGTGGGATTTCTCCCAGTCTCTGTCCCAAAGGGACTTCTACTCCTGCCCCTCGGGCTAGAAAGAGAGGAATTCTCTTGGAAGTCTGCAGTTGTGAGACCTCAGCTGCCTTCCAATGCAGGGGAAGAGCATAAAGAAGAAATAACAGGAACTCTGGTCTTATCTCTCGTACTTCTTTATTTTAGTTTCTTCACCAATCTGCCTGCTACCATCCTTCAGCGCCCTCGAACAGCTGCTGTGAACGTTCTGTCTGGTGTTTCTTACTTGCAGTCGGCAAGAAACAGCATGAACTGTGCTCACCCCACTGTCTCTGGAAGAGTAACCCCCGCCCCACAACAGCAGGCTTGTGAATGTTCATTTCTGAAAGCGGACGTATTTGGGGGACATTCACACGATCACTTTCTCAGGAGACGCTACAAAGTTGTAGCAGTTCACTCTGTGAATCAAGTTCTCCTAGGGATACAGAAAAGTGAGTTTTTAGCAAAAATAAAGCAATTTTCTTCAGCATCTGATAAATGGGTAGGAAATTAAGCAGACTGGCCAAATCGCTTAAGCAATAACAAGGCACAGGAAGAAACCGCGAGCACAAGGAGGCAGGAAGGGCTTCTTCGTGACGCAGACTAACCTAGTCCAGTTAAGAGCAGTGGGCTTCTGGCTATTAAAAAGCAGGTGTCCCCAAGTTTCTTTTCAGTGCTGAGTCACACAGCGCTCTGATGATAAGCTGTTCACCATCATCTGGTTGGCGCACGGTCTAGTGTACTTGCCTTTTGTCTTCACTGCATCCAGCCCACTTTACACACACCATTTCCATGCAGGTGCACAAGAGTACTCGCTGAAGATCCACTTTCCAGAAGTGGGGTTTTTCCCCCCATTTAAATCAAGCTTCCCCCTTTCTATAAAAGTTGTTCTCATGGAAATCTTTCACAAACCAAGGGCACGTTTTCCGCCTTCTCAAACAAGGTGTTTTCCATCTGCCCTTAACTTTCCTGGCCCTGGACTGTGCCATGCCGTGCTGGAGGGGTGCTCCAATGTCTCTGAGTCTGCCTGCACCGGAGCAATGAGTCCTAGCTCAGGGTCAAGTGTGCGGGGGGCTGTGGACGAAAGCTCTGCCCAATGTAGCCTCAGCGTTCTCTCGTCTGGCAGCTGGCAAGAATGACATTTCTTCACCTGCGGCCCCCACCGACCAAAGTGAGGGGAGCTGGGCTACATGTGCCTGCTCCACTGCAAAGTGCGTCTGAGCTTCAGGCAGCATGGCGATGACCAAGTCCTTCGGAGAGAACTCCACACCAGCACCAGCTGGCGAGATCGGGTGGTTGTCCACGCGGCCCTCACGGACTCTCAGCCCTAGTCACAAGGCACTTTTCTGAACCCTTCCTCCTCATGCTTTCTTCCACCCACAAATATCGCATCTACCTCATCTGATCTGAAGTGGAGAGATCTCACTATGAGCCCTCTTACTACTTACTTAGGCGACTTCTAAAAAGATGTTTCTCTCCATTAGGTTCTGAAGGATCTCTCTGCACCTCTCCATTATCAAATGTATCCATCCATTCTGATACTAGGTTTTTTGTTTTTAACTTTGTGGGGGCACGGTTTAATTATCAAAAAAACACTAAATGCCCAACCAGCCTCCCTTCCTCCCTGTAATAACTTCCGTGTTTTTTTCACAGCCCCTAGTAAGGAGACTTATCAAAGCTCATAAAGTCTTAAATAAAGTTTGGTTTCAGATTCCCCATTTTCTTATTTGTTACATTAAATAAATCAGTATTTCAGCAAGGCACTGATTACCCTTTAACAAAATTACATTTGCTTTTATGTTGGGAGATCCTTTAGCCCTACCTGTGCACAAAGCAAAACCTTATAAGAAAACTCCTTTAGACAAATATCATATGTTTGCACGTATAGGAGGATTAGGAGGAACTTAACAGAGGACCAAGGGGGAGAAGAAGGGGGGAAATGGTGGGGGAAAGGGAGAGAGGCAAACCACGAGAGGCTCTTGAATGCTGACAAAAACTGAGAACTGATGGATGTAGGGGGAGGGGGGATGGGCATGGAGGAGGGCACTCGTGGGGATGAGTACTGGGTGTTATGTGGAAACTAATTTGACAATAAACTATTTGTAAAAATAAATAAATAAATAAATAAAAATTAAAAAAAAACTTCAGATGTTTGTTAGGAAAATCTCTAAATCTAAAGGAGAGTACAGATCTTCCTCAACTCTGCTTCGCCCTGATAAACCCATGGTGAGTTGAAAATGTAAGTGGAAAATGCATTTTCTGTATCACTGTAAAATCAAAAACCCCTAAGTCGAGCCGCTTAGGCAGGAATCAATGGTGTGTCTGATGAAGAGCCACAGGCTCTTCACGCAGACTCATCAATCACCAACGTGTGGCCACCTGTGCTTCGTTCTCCCACTCATTCCTACACCAGTTGAGGACAAGCTGAATATGCTAGGAAGCTCTCCTCTGCCACTACACTCCTAAATGTTAACAACGAGGCAGTACGGCCCTGGTTAAGATGTCTCTGCATGTGCGCCCTTCATGGCTCTTATGCCCCAGTTATCATAGTCTTAATTCCTCCCAGTCTGCTAGTTTTTCGGTCTTTGTTTTTATGACAGTGATATCTTTGAAGAGTCCCACTTCACTTCTTTATAGAATGTCCATCAATTTGGGTTTATCTGATTGTGTTCAAATCCAGGTGAAATGTTATTGGCAGGAATATTACAGAAATGACGGGCCCTTCTCTGCACATCACAGCAAAAACCATCTCACATCATTTGTCCTTTGACTGGTTTGATCACTTGGCTATAGGAGCGTGCCTGCCAGATTTCTCTGCTGAATACACCTCTGCCCCTTTATAATTAATAAGCAGTTTGTCTTTTCTAAATTAGTTAAGTATTATGCCCCAAACTTTTGCCCAATGGCCTTAGCACCAATAATGGTTTCTGCTTGAATTACTACTATACTTGTTGTAAATGGTGATTTTCTTTTACCTTTTTTCTCCCTTAATTTTAAAAGCTTTTTTTTAAGCTAATGTATTATAATCAACTAATGTCATTATTTCACTGTGATACTGCAATTATCTCAGACATGTCCAGTGGGAACCTTCCCAGCAGAAGTGAGGCTTCTCAAGGGGACGCCGTGGCCTGCGGTGGTCCGGCAGCTCTGGGACCCCTCCCTCAGGACACGAGTCCCTTTGTCCGCCTGTCCGTACTCTGATGCAGTGGAAAATGCTTCGTGGAGACCCATCCACCGCCACCTGTGGGGCTCCCTGGGGTGTCTACCGAGCGCTCTCTGAGCCTGGTGACCTGCTCCCGCTAGATGGCTGCTGCCATGTGGAAAATCTGTCACCTTCCCAGTGTCCCCCAACCACAGCCAACTCTGCCTCACCTCTAATTCAGGCCACAGGGGCAAGGTGGCCTCATGGCCTCCCTCATGACCAGACAGAAACATGGCCAGACTCGCTGCCCCATCACTAAACACTGATGGTATCTGGGGGACAGCAGGCAGGTGGGCGTGGGGGGCGGTGTGGCTCTGAACCAACTGCAAGTACCCCCCACCCCCGGGATGGTTGAACAAGAACAGGGCGTTCAGAACAGGGACCCGGCATCTGGCACCTGGGCGAGTCCTCCGACCTCCTCCTCCCAGAGAGCTGGAGGGTCCCCTGAAGGGACACAGGAAACCATCTCACACTCCTCCTGCTACACCCTCCCCTGCAGCCTAGTTCCTCACAAGGGTGAGGAGACCCCAAGTCCGCTCACAGCACCTCTCTGGCTCCATCCCTGGCCACACGCCACTGGGTCCCATGCGCAGGGACACCCCCTTCCCCAGGCCCCCTCTACACTTTTCTGCGCCTCGACTCCACCTGGCAGACTCCTACTCATCCCTTTGAGACCTGATGGGGATGGCCGACACCCAGCAGAATCTGTGACCTTCTGCAGGGGCCACAGGCAGGTCAGGGGGATCTGCTGGGTGCCCATGGGGAGCCCCTGTGGTATCAATCTGTGTATCCTCAAATCCCACTCTGCACAGGGCACACACTCTAGAAATGCTCGTTCAGGAAATGATCTCCCTGCCTTGCAACCCGAGAGAGTGAGGCTCCCTGGTGACGTCCTTTAAATAAAACCACGCCGAAACTCTACGGCTTATAAAATAATGTGAAACTGCACGTATTGAGGGTAAGCTATAAGGAAACAGGAATAATGGCACAGAAAGCATGATCAGAAATACATAAGACATAGATGCATAAAGAACTAACAACCATACGGAAACATTCACAGTAAACAGGGTTCTGAGTGATTGTAAAAGCTTTCCTCTTCCTGTATTTTTTCTCACTGTATCTGTAATAAATGTGTAGTTTCTTTAAAATGGAAAAAAATCTTTTTTAAGAGAGAAGAAGAAACAATTCACTGTATTTTTCTTTTCCTTTTTTTTTGTCCCTTCAAAAGGAAGAGAACAGTGGAGGCAGCCACAGGAAGAGCCTTGGGATAGGGAAGGTTCTAGAAATTACTTGTGAGAAATAGTTAAAAGTGAGAAGGAACGGAAAGGAGGGTCACAGTGACGGTAAGAAATGGGGCAGCAAGCAGAAAATTAGGTGAAATCGCTCACTAATTAAATTCCACATGATTCCACTGAAGGACATGGAGCCACTTTGGTAATGGACGTAGGCCGTGTTCTCACAGCCAACAAGATCGTGGGTCCTAGTCACAACCTGGGATCGGTGAGCATGCAGGGCCGCCTGCCACTTGGGAGTCCCCCTGAGAACCTGAGAAAGTACCAGAATAGGCCACAAGGTCCCACAGAGCAAGGGTGGGGTCCCACGGCTCAGCTGCGAGTTGGAGCAGGAGCCCGGCTCCTTCTGGTTTCTGGGACGTGGGCAGGAGAGCATGGAGGTCGTTCTGTCCCTGCTGCTGGACAGTGAACCCCAGGTGCCACCCAAACACAGCTTGTCCAACAGCGGGCCACGTTCAAGTGCATGATGGNNNGGGGGGCGGGGGGGGGGGGGAGGAAAGAACATCAGTGCTCTTCCCAGTTCAAGAGACCCACGTCACCGAAGATACCATGTCAGATCACGGCCCCAGCCAGCTGAGTGCCCTTGCTGTGATCTGACCGTGACCCTCTCTGTTCCAAGGTCACCATGGAGACCACACAGCAGAACCCAGCACGCACCTCACCCTGATCTCCGCCACGGAGTCCATCGCATGGTTCCTGGAGTCAGAGCTGAAAACAGCCCACAGTCTCTCCTCCATCAGCCGCAGGCTGTGTGTGGACCTGGGGACCCAAGCGGGTCTTACTTTGTTCCGACAGGCAGAGCAAACTTTCCTACAAAGAGCTAAGGATACCCCAGAATTTGCAAATATTTCCGTCTTTCTGTTTTCTTTTTAAAAACTGATTCTAGGGTCACCTGGGTGGCTCAGTCGGTTAAGCATCCAACTTTGGAGCAGGTCACGATCTCGCAGTTCGTGGGTTTGAGCCCCGTGTTGGGCTCTGTGCTGACAGCCCGGAGCCTGTTTCAGATTCTGTATCTCCCTCTCTCTCGGACCCTCCCAAACTGCTCATGCTGTCTCTCTCTCTCTCTCTCAGAAATAAATAAAACATAAAAAAAGAAAGAAAGAAACTGAATCCAAACGATGGGAACGAGAGGACAGGAGGCTGTGTTCTGATTGGTTCATGCGCTATTGGCAGAAAAGCTCTGATAACGTTAACGGGACCAATGACTGTGTCAGGCCGGCTCACACCCACTAGGCCACAGGCCATGTGCATCCCAGGAACTCCTAGCAGAGCCGCTGAACACACCAACTCCCCTCTGCATGTCTATGGGGGGCTCAGCTCTGGCGGGTGCACTGAGGGAGGCCGCTCCTCCTTCCTCCCCTGATCACCACACATGCCTGCACACAATCACCCCACAGGATCACCACACGCCCGCACATGATCACCACAGGATCACCACACACGACCACACATGATCACCACAGGATCACCACACACGCCCGTACACGATCACTGCACAGGATCACCACACATGATCAATGCACACGATCACTGCATATGCCCGCACATGCCTGCACACTATCAACACACACGCCCACACACGGTCACCATACACACCCGCACACGATCACCACACATGACCACACAGGATCGCCACACACGTGAGATGTTCACCAGACAGGAGGGGAGCAGGGATGAAGCACGGTGACGATAACCTGCGTTTGGCAGTTTCTATTGACAGAGCCACCGTCTCCCCCAGAGCTCCTTCAGGCAGACCCAGAAAGTGTCACTTAGTGCTGTGTGGCCACTAAGGAAACTGAGGCACTGACAAGGTCAACAAAACTGCCAGGGCTGGGAAGCAGTTGTGTGAGATATTCCTGACTCTGACCTCAGTTCTTCCTGCCACTCTTTCCTCAATTGGTTTGTATTCTAAGGGGGTGAGAGGCCCCCTCTCTGTGCAGGGGTTCAGGGGGAGACTGATATAGAGGAGGGGCTATGGAGGGACCACACACAGCACCGCATGGGGTCACTTCCTGGAGCTCCTTTCAATCCTGATTGGCTGTGGGCAGCACTCTCGGGTCTGGGGTCCCCCTCTAGTGCCCCCTTCTCCCCTTTCTGACACTGTTCTAGCCCTCGACCGGCCGCTCGACTTCCTGGAGCTTGGTCTGCCATGCCAGCAGTGGCCCTGGCCTCCCCGACTCCTCTGTCCAGCCTCAGCAACCATTCCCTTTCTCCTGGGGACCGTTGCTGCGGACGGAGGTATGACTGATCTAGAATCAAATCTCCAGAGCCAGCTTTCTCTTTAGAGAAAAAACGGAGGAGAGAAAATGGCTTAACGGGTAAATCCAGAATGTGGGATCCCCTACCGCCCCGCCCCGGAACAGCTGCTGTGATGTCTATGGGTTACTAATGGGGCTGAAGTCAGAAACAAGGGAGAAAGAAAGGAATGTCCTACAGTTGCAGACTTGAGAGACAGATGAACTAAATGTAAAGACACTGGCTTCTCTAACTTGGCACAAACCAATTTTTTTAAAGGCATTTTTAAGATAATCAAGATAGTCTATGAACTTTGAATTGCCAATACCAAAGAATTACAGTTTATTATGTTGACTATGCCAACAGCATGAAAGTTATCCAAAAAATGTCCAAACTTTTCAGATGCATACTGAAGTATGTAGCCGTGAAATGGCATTGTGTGAGGCCTGTTTTAAAATACTTCAAGGGGCACCCAAGTGGCTCAGTCGGTTAATCATCTGACTTCGGCTCAAGTTATGATCTCATGGTTTGTGAGTTTGAGCTCCGCACCGGGCTCTGTGCTGACAGCTCAGAGCCTGGAGCCTGCTTCTGATTTTGTGTGTGTGTGTCTCTCTCTCTGCCCCTCCCCTGCTCATGCTCTCACTCACTCTCTCCAAAATAAATAAAAAACATTAAAAACATTTAAATATTTTTTTAAATACTTAGAAATAAAATGAAACGAAGCTAACGCAGCCAGTCTTGATAATCACAGTCTGGGCGCTGGGTCGGTACAGCTTCCATAAATGAGGTTCTCTACTCTGGGAGGCGCCTATGAACAGTTTTGGCATAAAAACTGTTTTCTGAATCCCTTCTTCCAAGAGCCTATTCTACAAAATAAGTAATTAGATTTAACACATTTTAACCAATTATTGTTGCTAAGCTGTGCTCAAGTTTCATTCCCTCCTGTGTTCTTTTATTTAAAAAACCCCAGTTTCTAAGTGACCTTCATGAGGGACGGCGCAGGATTTCCGGCCACACCATAAACTGAGGCACTTTGTGTGTGTGTGTATGTGTGTGTGTGTGTGTGTGCGCGCGCGCGCACACAGTTCCGCTGTGGCCTCTGTCTCTACCGGGAAAAACCACAACTATTTCTAGCCATGGGAGCTTGGCTGGATCTGCCAAGGACCCAGGCAGCCTGTGGGTGCCAGTGGCCCCAGATGTGGGATGGCACGGGACGGCAGAGAGGCCGCAAGGAGAAGCAGAGTAGGGACCGGGGCAGGGAGCGCGGCCACGTGCCATGAGCCTTCATGGCGGATCTGGGTCTGCGGGCCTGGCCTCACGGCACATCCCCCTAACCCTGAGCCACGCTTCCTGCTGGAGACACTGCCCGAGGCGCACGCGGACTTCTTTTAAGAGGCTGAACTCAACCGAGGCGCATCCAAGCTCCAAGGTGAGCCTACTGCTGAGGGCATGCTGCTCCTCAAGCCGGCCTCCCACCCAGCGTCTGCACACACCGCCGGGCCGCACCGTGAGGTCCTTCCTACAGCCCAGCAGCCCCAGGCAAGCGCTCCAGGGGTTTCCCGGAGGCCACAGAAGATGGGAAGCCGGCTTCCGGGGAGGCAGAGGGCACGAGGGGGAAGATGGAGGGGCGTGGGGTCGCTGTGAGGGGTGGGCGGAAGCTGGGACCACTCGGGCCTGAGGTGGCTTCTCCAGAGCAAAGAGTCTGAAGCGAACACGGGGCAAGAGAAAAGCAGGGGCCCTGCGACCCTCCTGAGCTCACCCCTAAGTCTTAGAAGGAAGAGGAAGCAGTAAGCAAGCATGTGACTTAGTGGATTCAAACTGTCAAATGAGAACGACACCACTGCAAACATCCAGTACATTTTTCAGCTCTCTCCCACGGTTCCAGCAGAGACTCTTCCAGAAAGAACAAACGTAAAAAGGGAGGGAGCTGAAGGGGTCTGGGCATTTCACCAATAGGAGTGCGATGCGAAGAAATCATTGCAAACACATCGGGGCATCCCGTTTTCTCCCCCACCCTAACCGAGGGCGCCGACCTCTGCTTACTGCATTAGAGCTTTGGTGCAAGGCAACATTTTTAAAACTCGGTCTTCTGCTCATTATTTCAAAAGCTCCAGTGATCTCCCTAGCTGGAAGCATTGAAAGGTAAAGGGTTGTTTTGTGAACCCACTGGAAAAACAGAGACCACAAGAGAGACACGGGGTTTATTTTAAGGAAAGGTCTCTGTGCCATCAGAGATCAGTAGGGCCACAAGGCGCCTCCGGGAACAGTGATCCTGTTCGGGTGGGTGGAGGGGCGAGGGGACAGGGGACAGCGTCTCCGCTCTGCCCTTAGAGATGGCCACCGCAGGCATTAATAGAAAGAAGGAAAAAATATCACTGGAAGCCGAACTTTCCATCCAAGACAGGGAAAAAGCAAACAAAAGCTCTTGGATCCGTGTCAAGGGAGCGAATGATATTTTAAAAGTGTGGCAGGAAAACCAGAGAGCTACACCCACACACAGAGCTCGGCGACCTCGGGCGNGGGGTCACGCTGCTCAGGGACACGCCCGGACTGTGTTCTAAAGACACTTCCACCTCCGGTGTAGTCAAAGAACCGCGGGCACAGAGGACAGGCAGAGGTGAAGGGCAGTGACAGCGAGCGAAGGCGTACCTTGGGAGAGCAGTTGAAATGCATGCCGGGCACCGGGAGTGTGGTCACGTACATCGTGATACACCGATACAGGTACAGCGTGCCGACTATGCAGAAGAATCTCCTGCTGATAATAGACCTGGAAAAGGGGAAGACAGGGCACTCAGTCACGAAACTCCGCAGGTTCATTTCCGTTCTACTGACTCGACCCAACCAACCAACCCCAGAGTTACCTGAGGGCCTGATATAAGGACGTTGTAACCGAAGCCAATAGAGTAAGGTGAGGACGTTGAGGACGATGTTGTGGTTTTTTATTTTTACTATTAACTGGCCCAGAGAGTTTAAATGCTCTCTGTTGCTATTAATTAGGCTTCACGAGGCCTTAGACCTGAGCGGACGTTCACCTAATGTGTAAGAGGAGCCCATTCTGACCCGTCACAGCTGACTGAGTGTCTGTGGTTAAATGTGGGGAGTCTCTTCTGCCATAAAAGGGAAGATATCAGAAACTGAAATGACACTGAAGTGTGAATTCAAAATTTTTCTGACAAGAAATGGGTCAAGGACACTGAACAATTTCACACGTACGTCCCAGAAACGGATTCTCTTAGCTAATCTCTGAGAGGGCAGAGTGTCAAAGCAAAGAGCCTGGGAGACAGCATGTAGCACGTGAGCCCACCTCTCTCTGTTTCCTGGCTATGTGGCCGTGGGACCAGCCATGGACATCCCCGACTTGCCCTCTCCGAATCTGTGAACCCGAGGTAATGATGTCAGAAATCTTGTATGGAAAGCCCTGTCACACACGCACGACGGTTACGTGGACGGATGACAAAACAATCAGGATATAGACACAGAGCCTTGAGCCTTTCTAATGAACTACCTGCGGTGCACACGTGCACGGCATACTTCACCCTGAGGAGCCTTTCTAATGGGCTACCTGAGGTGCACACGTGCACAGAGTACTGAGTTTGAGAGCTGCTGGCATCAAGGTCCACACAGGTCAACTTCAGTTAGATTAACTTGCACTCACTTCAGGGTTTCCTCGGACGAAAAAGTCCCCTCCCTTCCTACATCTACCCTGTTCTTCCACAGGCCCTGTGGGCTCCTCCCTCTCCGCCATGAGCAGTTCAAGAGTTTCTTTGGCCTGGGACGGCTGGAGTTAAACACACACAAAAATCTGAGATGCGAGGCTTTCCACTCACACACTGGGTGTTCCGTCACTCTACAGTGTTGCTCGATTCTTCGGATGGACACGCCCGTTGCAGTGCGGACTAGAAAGAGAACTTGGTGTCGTCTGTATTTTCGGTGTTAACGAGAGGAACAAAAGTTAACGGGCTCAATAACGGGTCAGTGGTGTGAATGAGAAACTACAACAAATAACTGACGTGACTGCACTGGCCTTTCATTCCTAACTGCACCTGTTGGTGCAGATTACTTTGGACATATGGACGGGGTCCGGGTGTTTTACCCCCTCAACCAGATTTCAGAAACTAGGTCAGAACTGCTCCCCACAGAGGAGGTGTTACTTTCTCTTAGCAAAGCTGTGCGTGCCAGCTCCAAATGCAAGAGTCCATTCAGCGTAAAGCTGTCTTGTAAAGGTATGCGCCTCCCAGTGAGACAAAAAGCACAATATAATGAAACAATACAAAGAAGAGCAATACTAGAGGACAATATGAACCCCATAGATGTCTGACCAAGAACACCTGAAATACCAAAGTGAATTTTACACTGTGAGATATAAAGGTAATCTTTCTTCAGAAGGAAATGCCCTCTGTAGCCACCCAGCCCAAACAAACCAAAATTATTTGCAATTTCACTTGAAGTACACAAGAAAGACCTAAGATAGAAAACTGTTTATCTCTTTAGGGGAAGAAAAACAAAGTGACTGCTATCAGTTAATTTGGGTAAAGATTACAATTCAGATTTTTAAAATATTATAATTTTGAAAAATATTTATTTCTGAGAGAGAGACAGACAGACAGACAGACAGAGCATGAGCATGAGCAGGGGAGGGGCAGAGAGGGAGGGAGACAGAATCTGAAGCAGGCTCCAGGCTCTGAGCTGTCAGCATAGAGCCTGACGCAGGGCTTGAACCCATGAACCGTGAGATCATGACCTGAGCCTAAGTTGAATGCCCAACCGACTGAGTTACCGAGGTGCCCCAGGATTTTTAAAAAATTTTAAAGTAAGGGGTGCCTGGGTGGCTCAGTCAGTTAGGCATCTGACTCTTGATTTAGGCTCAGGTCATGGTCTCACAGTCATCAGATTGAGCCCCATGTCAGGCTCTCCACACTGAGCTTGGAGCCTGCTTGGGATTCTCTCTCTCCTTCTCTCTCTGCCCCTCCTTGTTTGTACTCTCTCTCTCTCTTTCTCAAAAAAAGTAAACTTTGAAAAAAAAAGGAAATAAATTAATGGTAGCAAACATTGAGAATTTAGTCACATTTACTCTTTGACTTGAAGTAAAAAAATATAATTTATCATGTGACTTCATCAGTATTGACAAGGTCACAAGTTGCTTGTGAAAGTGGCTGTAAGAATCACTTAATCTTTTAAAAATTAATCTTAGAATATCTTCAATATATAATGTTAATCCAGGATCTCCCCTCACAAACTTAAAAAAGTAGGTTATAAAAGTGTCTCAAAGAAGTGTATGTACTTAAGGCATTGATTTCCCTAATCAAAAATGTCACCCATTAGAATTTTTTACTTACTTAGAGGTTTAAATTTAAAAAAATTTTTTTATTTATTTCTGAGAGAGAGAGAAAGAGAGAGAGACAGCATGAGCAGGGGATGGGCAGAGAGAGAGAGGGAGACACAGAATTTGAAGCAGGCTCCAGGCTCTGAGCTGTCAGCACAGAGTCCGAGGCCGGGCTTGAACCCACAAACTGTGAGATCATGATCTGAGCTGAAGTCGGACGCTTAACCGACTGAGCCACTCAGGTGCCCCTTACTTAGAGGTTTAAAAGTTCAAGATGTGTGTGTTCACCCCAGCATACATATACTAGAATCAGGACGACAAAAGTTCAAGATGTGTTTTTTAAAAAGGTTTAAAGTAGTTAAAAATGTAACAAGGCAACAAGAAAGCCACAGAGAAAGTGTTAATATCACAAGAAATCTAGCAGATGCCAAGCACAACACTGCTGTAATCCTCGAGGCCACAAGAGGGTTCTTCTCGCCCGGGGCAATCTCTCCTTTTACGCGGGACAGAAGCCTGTTCCCGGTCCGCTCACACTGCCCGGACCATGACTTCATCAGTACTCGTCTCTGGCCGTGGTTATCTATCGTGTGTGAGTACTGAAGTAACAGGCTCTTACTACTTTCCCGGAGATGGAGAGAGAAAAAGAATCCACACTTGGGAAATGTGATTATAAGGACACAGGAATACAAGCGTTACTATTTTACAGAAAGTGTTAAAGACTTGTCAGAAGAGCATGTCAGGTCTAGAACAGGTGACTTTGTTAAACTTTTTAATGTCCCTAACTTGGAAAGGAAAAGGTGCTCAGAACCTGGATAAATACTACCAAAATTAGGCTGGTTGTGGCCTTTGGCACAACGGTCTCAAGCTCTACAGAAAAAACGGCTGAAAGACATCAGCACACTACAGTGCGGAATTAAAACATGGGGAAGGTCTTTTGTTTCCCGCAAGCTGTCTCTTGTCAACTAATCCACAGCCAGAAAACCTCCAGCGATGCGTTCAGAGCTCAGACCTGGTCTGCTTGCTCTTTACGGAAGCTTCTGGCTTTTGGAACCAAACGGGCTCTGAAACACAGAGGTGGAGTAAGCAATAATCCAAGAGGCAATAAACAAGAGAAGCACGCGTGGCGGGATTGGGCAGGGAGACTCGCATCTCCGTCGCGGTCGTGGGTCTGAGCGCATCGCACAGGTGCTCGACCTCTAACGAAGTCTCCCTCGGGGACTTGGGCCATCTCAATTAGTGTCCTTGGAAATCACCTTCCTCACCACAAAAGGAAATCACCTTACCTTGCCACCTCCTTACGAATCAGAGAAATGCTTTGAGGTGTTTTCCAGGCTGTCGTGAACAGTAGCCAGGGCTTTGCCAGATTTCTCCCACATGCCAAGCCCTATGTCATTTAGCTCTAAAGCAACCGGCAAGGCAATGCAATCCTTATTTCACAGATGGGGAAACAGAGGTTCTGAGTTTACACTGAAGTATAAACATACCACACAAGGCAAAAAGACTGAGGAGATGGCGTCGAATTGTGTAAAAAAACCCAATTTTACTTGGAGAACACACTGTGTGCACCTATAGCTGAGGCGATGTCCTGACACATTTATGTTTAAAAATCTATTTAACTCAGATTTCTTGCTACGTTAGGGTTTTACGTCACACTTCCTTTGGACCGGAACTCTAAATGATAAGAATTTTGATAATGATTTAACAGGTGCAGCGGTTGCCATGGCACTGGAACAAACCCCTCTTGACCTCCCGCCCTAAAGGCATCTAGCGCCTGTCTCTGCTTGTAGACGGTACCCGGCCACGTGTGCTTACGCACTGGGGGCTCGATCCATGGATCTGGAACGCAGCCAAGCCTTGGCATCCCATCTCGCCTGGACCTCCCCATGATGACCTTCCACCTGCTGTCCCTGAAACCACCCATGCCTCCACACGGACCCACCAGGATCGTTTTTTTTTTTTTTTTGAAGCAGAAAAACAGAACACGTCCTCTGAACCCCTTCAGTGGTTGCCAGATACATTTTCATTCAGATCCCAAGACCTTACCGAGCCCGGGAGGTCCGGGACGGCCTGGCCTGCCTCTGTCCAACCTCGTCTTCCACTGTTCCAGCCGCTGTCCTCGGGCGCCCTTGGAATCTACCCTGCAAAGTCCCTCCCGCCTCAGGCAGGAGCTCTGTGACAGCCATTCGGTCTGCTTGGTTCACGGGACACTGTCGTTACGGCCGTGGGCAGAAGACTCTGAAGAAGTTCCCTGGCGTGCTCCATCCCATCTGTTTTAATGTCTTCACCACCCCCTGCCCCGTTCCCACACTGTGGACGGTCACTCCAAAGTTGTTTCCTTTTTTTTTTTTTTTTTTTTTTTGGAGAGAGCACACAAGAGCAGAGGAACAGCAGAGAGGGACAGGATCTGAAGCTGTCAGCACAGAGACCAACACGGGGCTCGAACCCACAAACCACCAGACCATGGCCTGAGCTGAAGTCAGACGCTTAGCCAACTGAGCCACCCAGGGGCCTCTCCAAACTCCAACTGGTTTTAACTCTGCTCCCCTCCCTTTCCCTCCTTGGTACCAGCCCTTGGGGTCCCTGGATGATGTCAGGTGCTCACTACCACCTACTCAAGTTCAAATCCCCTCTACAGGACCCCACAGCTGCCTTACCTGTGTTATCTCATGGACACAAAGCCCACTCCCCAGGGCCAAAGAAGCCGCTCATTATTCTCTAAAACCCTAGTTTCTTGCTTTTGCCCAAATTCTCTCCTTGGCCTCTGCCGTTACACCTTCTGCAATGATCCCAGCCACCCGAATGCCGCCTCTGCCCGAAGCCTTCAGAGGTCCCCAAAGGGACAGCCATGTCACCCTCTGCACCACTCTGAACACGTGAACTCTGTTTCTACCCACGGGTTCTTAGCGTGACGCTGGCACCGTTAGCCTTCTGTCAGGGAATCTCTTAGACACAGTTGCAAGTCCCGGCGAGGTTCCCAGGGACACCTGCGCACTGGCCGCACCACGCGGCTCTGGGCCTCAGAACATCATTTCTTTTCTTTTTTTTTTTTTTAATGTTTTACTTATTTCTAGGAGAGAGAGAGAGAGAGACAGCGTGAGCAGGGGAGGGTCAGAGAGACAGGGAAGCACAGACTCCGAAATAGGCTCCAGGTTCTGAGCTGGCAGTCAGCACAGAGCCCGACGCGGGGCTCGAACCCACGAACCGCGAGATCATGACCTAAGCGAAAGTCGGACGCCCATCCGACTAAGCCACCCAGGCGCCCCAGAACATCATTTCTTTATTGCCCCTGATGGGCCATTCCTGCTTCTTTCCGTAAACATCTTTCCTGTAAATGCCTCCATGCATCGGCCAGAGCTCACCCGCCCTGACGCTCACTCTGCGGCCTTCCGGCACACGTAGTAACGTTCACAACACGCGCTAGGATTGCTGCACCCATGCAGACCCCACAGCCCGGGACTGAGCCCTTCTTCCCCCGCCCCCTTCTCCCTGCGTCTTCACGGCCATCACCCGGGTCTCTACTGGTCCAGGCGGAGGGCCATGAAAACCCAGAACTTAACTCACTTCTTTGGGAAAGAAAGGGCCAAGGAAAGGTCTGTGAAACACACGAAGGAGGGGAAAGAGTAAATGCCGTGGGGCCGAGAGCAAACGTATGTGCTCCCGGGGGGTTTGTAACTCATGTGACACTTCCTAGCACCCACACGAGATGGCTGGCTCAGCCTGTGGTTAGGAGACGGACGTGCCCACAGACCCTGCCCAGACAGGTGTCTGCACGAGCGGGATGCCTTTCTGCCTTTTAATGAGCCAACTCCAAGAGATTTTACATCTTTGGTACTAATTATTTTAACCACACTCCTGCTTACCATGTAGTACTGTCCCATTTTACAGAAGGAAACATTAAGATGTAAAGACTTTAAGTACTAGCCTGGGGCCAGAGCCAGTCAAGTAGAACCATTAATGGGGCCCTTGGTCTCTGGACTTTCACGTATGTTTTTTCACTAAAGAAACTGTCAAGGCAAAAGAAAAAAAAAAAGGCAATGGCTTAGATTTTCTTTCCTAAGCCCCGTGTAAAACATGCGCACTATAATACAATAACTGACTAAGTGCAGCAAATGATCCACACTGGCTTAGGGAATTTGCAAAGAACGGGTCACATTATAAAACTGTCCCCACCTAACCCACTTTAAAACACACACACACACACACACACACACACACACACACAGTACATGTTTAAATTATATATATACCTGGGTTAAATACGGACTGTAACATAAGGTAAAGAAAAAAATGTCACTCTACAAGACATGAGAGACAATATCAATATGATCTGCCTGGAACAGATATGAAGAATTAACATCAAGTGCCTTCCAGAAACTGCTAGATCCATATGTACAAAACAGAAGGAGTTACGTTTCTTGTTGGTATTTCAGGCTATCAACAAAAACGATACATTTATGTGTACATGTATATACATGTGTGTATAAACGTGTGTGCTTGTGTTATAGATACATATGCATATATAACACATAGCCATATGCACACACATAATACAAACACATCTACGGTACACCTAAATACACAGATCTAAAATGGACATAACACATGTCTGTGTTTTATATATATAAATACCTACGAGCCTACGCATAGTGCATATAGGTACATGTACACCCACGTCTTTCTGACATCGAAACTTACCACCTGCAATCACCTTCTTAGCGGTTGGTCCAGCCACAGTTAGTGGAACTGAATGGTTATTAATGTTTGCTCTGGGGCTCATGGATTAACTTTCTTTTTTTTTTTTTTTTTATTTAGAATTTTAATTTTTTTTGTTTTATTTATTTCTAGGAGAGAGAGAGAGACAGCGTGAGCAGGGGAGGGTCAGAGAGAGAGGGAGTCACAGACTGAAACAGGCTCCAGGCTCTGAGCTGGCAGTCAGCACAGAGCCCGACGCGGGGCTCGAACCCATGAACCGCGAGATCGTGACCTAAGCGAAAGTCGGACGCTTAACCGACTAAGCCACCCAGGCGCCCCATGGATTAACTTTCAAAGTAACACCGTCTCCTTTTCACAGAGGGTGTCTAACACCATAATAAGCATCTATACGAGCAGCAGTGGCTAACACTTACTGAATTTTTGGCAATTAGTAGAGCACAACATTCAATAAATGTTAGCTGCTGCTATTATTAATTTATTCATATAGGGACGTCTGGCTGGCTCACAGCCGGTAGAGGTGTGGCTCTTGATCTTGGGGCCATGAGATCGAGCCCCATGTTGGGTATAGAGATTACCTAAAAATTTTTCAAATTTCAGTATTCAGTCACAATAAAAATACATGTGCTGGGCCCTGGAATACTGAGCTGAACAGCACAGACTGAAGCCTGCCTGGTGCTTGTAGCCCAGTGGAAAGGGAGGGTAAGAAGCAAGATAAATGAGTAAAATACAGAGCATTTTATCTAGGAGTGCTAGGCAGTAAAACTGAGTGAGGGGGTCCCTGAGGGAGAGTGTCCCGGATAGAAGGCCAGGAGGACCCCGGTCAGCAGGAGCACTTTGACCTCGAAGCTGAAGAGTCAGGAGAAGAGGGACACACCCCTGCTCCTGCCCGCGGTGACACACATGGTCTGCCGAGCTGACAAGCATATTAGGGGACGCGAGGCCGGAAACAGAGACGGGGAGGCTCCTGTGACAGCCCAGCCCAGAGGACAGTGGCAGACCCAGCGCGGCCACAGAGGTGGTGAGAGGGGGTGGGCTAACAGGCCAGCGAGGCCACCTACTAAGACAGATGTGGTGCGGTAGGCCTGGGAACCAGAGGGTGTCAGGGGCTCGGGCGGGGGCTTCAGACACGTCACCTCACTCAGCCTGCACGGCAGGGCGGGGACAGACACTGCCGCCTCACTCCCACTCCACAGGAAGGAGACAATGCCGCGACAGCGGTTCAGCAAGCTGACCAAATCCACTCGGTTAGTGCAGTAAGTGGCTGTAGGGACAGATGATCTTACACAAGTAAGATCCGCCCTGTAGCCCAGTGCCTGACTGTCCCTGTCACGGTGCTGACAGGCTGGTGGGGGACACATGCGGGGACTTCTAAATGAGACCATGGGTAACTACAGACAGCCCTAATGGTTTGGGAGACACCAACCCTGGGCACGCTATAAAACCGAGGGCGAGCCTCACACTGCTTACACACACACTCCTATACCGATGACGCATACCTGAGCACACACGGAAAACCATCCCAAGGGCTAGAAACCCATTATTTACGTTTGGCAGCATGACAGGTAACCTTTGTTTTTGTTTCACTTCTAATCCACCTAGAGGCAAGCTGCATTACTTCGTTTTCTTTAGCGTGCTAAATAAACCATAACGCGTGAAAGTGGTCATTTATTGCGCCTATGTACTTTCATGTCTGCTCTCTTCCCCTTTTCTCCTAGGTCTTGGCTGAAAAACCTCTTAGAACGTTTATGTTAACTTAAAGCCTAAATTGCTGTGATTCCAGAACTCAGGGAGCTCTGCAGGGTGAAATCTAGTTTCCCCACAATTCCTAGGACTTAGGCCGGCATTTAGGTCTTGAGCTCTAGCCAGGAAAACATGAGACAGTAAGAGGAGACCACCTGTCAGGCACTGTGGGGAGGAGAAGTGAGGCGGAGCTGGGATGGAGGCCACCGCCCAGCTCCTAGAGTGACGCCCCCGTCGAGAAGGTGAGGCAGGGGCCCGAGGAAGCCTGGGAGGTGAGGAGCACTGGGGGCGGGTGGTGGTGGTGGTGGGGGGGGAGGATTATGGGAAAGGGGAGGTCCCCAGGAAAGGATAGGAAACAGAACCTCAGCCCAGGCTCCGCAGACAGACGGGGGACGGGTCGGAATCAAAGGGGAGAGAACTTGCCAGAAACAGAATGTTAGCGACTATGGTTGGGTGCCCCCGGTCAGCAGCCTCCGGGGGAAAAGCGTGACTGAAGCTGGCAGCTGAGGGATCTCCCAGAGCGTGGGAGGCAGGGCCCAGGTGGGAGGTGACCCAGTGACACAGAGCCAGATGCATTTCCTACAAACTGTGGTGGCCCAGCAACAAGTGGCCGCTGTCGGGGGCGGGTGGGGGGCAGCACCACCGGGGCAGGTGCGCGAGTCTCTGCACGGTGGGCTCGGACATGTAAGCCTTGCCATTCAACACAGAAAGGACCCGCCTCAAGTCTGCCTGGCCTGTGCACGCCGACTCGTGCTGCAGCATCGGCTAAGAAGCCCGTCTCCACAAGACGGGGCACTTCTAGACTGGCCCTCCGCTGCAGCGCCTTCCGGCCCCAACTCCTTCCCCGTGGGACCTGCGGCAAGTCAACCCTGAGTCTCGGCCACCTTCCCTGAGAAAGGAGAGCCATCATGTATGTTCAGGAATGACTGGATTAAATGACAGGACGCATGGAGAAGCCGCTTCGTGAGCTCGGCTGGCTTGGAATCTGCCACACGAACGGGGTGACGATGAGTGCTGGCAACACGATGGCCAGGTACAGAGGAAGAGAGCCTGGTCCAAAGGAAGCCAAGGCAGAAAACACCTGTCGGGATATACAGGTGACCAGATCTATCCAAGGGAGGTGGTGAGAGATCCCAGGTTAGGGAATTCTAGCTCCTCGTTAAATGCTATAGAAGATGCAGGGGTTCACAGAGAGACCCGAAAACCTTTTCCGAGGATTCTGTAGCTGAAGCCAGCCTCGTGGCTGTAACACATACAGGAGCCCACATGTTCGTGCAGCCAGGGCTTCTAGAGAGAGCCCATCCCTTCCCCCGACCCTGGCAACGTCACGTGAGTCTAAGTCACAGCCACGGTCCATCTGGCTGCTGCAATGCGTCCTGACCGGCCCCGTGTCCACACGCTTGCTTCCCTGGTGTCTACACTGCAGCCGGAGCAATTCTTTTCCAGTACAAACCTGTTCATATCATTCTCCTCTGACGACCTGTCACCACACTCAGAACAGTATTCTGTTTATCCGTGGACCATAATGTCCTCGCTCACCCGCCGTGCACACCCTGCTGGCCATCGAGTCACGGCTTCGTCTCAGCTCAGTGGGCCACGTGCGCCCTGGACTGCTGCTCGAGTGAGCCTCCGGGCCTCTGCACGGCTCCTGCCCCCAACACCCGCAGAGTGCTCCCCTCATTTGGGTTCAGGTGTCTGCTGAACTGACTTTCCTTTTTTTTTTTTTTTTTAATGTTTTATTCATTTTTGAGAGAAAGACAGAGCATGAGCAGAGAAGGGGCAGATAGAGAGGGAGATACAGAATCTGAAGCAGGTTCCAGGCTGCGCTAGCTGTCAGCACAGAGCTGGACACGGGGCTCAAACTCAGAAACCATGAGAACCATGACCTAAGCCAAAGTTGGACGCTTAACTGACTGAGCCACCCAGGCACCCCTAAACTGATTTTTNGTCATGTATTCATTTGCTGTCTGCTTCCCGCAGGGCACAACACAAGCTCCGTGAGGACACCGGGGCCTCTGCTGCAGCCCCAGGGTCTGTGACAGTGCCTGGCACCTAGCGGGCTGCTCAGGAAAGACAAGTTGAAGGGATGAACGAATTTTAAATGAGCACTTTCTATGTGCCAGGCTCTGTACCCGGCAGTGGGGCTTAGAGACGAGTGACAGGCGGCACCAAGCCTTTTCCCTGTAGGGACTGAAAACCCGGCAGTGAGGGAGACCACCCACAACGAGGAGAAAGCGGAGGGTTCACGGGAAACCCGAGCGGGGTAGTCAAACGAGGCGGGAAGACGGGGGTCAGACCCTGATGGACCCCAAACTCCACACTAAGGGCCTAGGCCTCCCTCCCAGGCGCCACCACGTATCACCCGGCAGCAGCGGCAAGAAGTAAAGAACCCGAAGTTAGAGCCGCCAGGATGCACGCCACAGGCTTCTAGGCGCTGCCAGTGCTCACACGCAGTGTGCCAGTGCCCACAGAGGGAGGAGGAAGGGGCCGGAAGAAAAGGACGGTGACTTGGTTTGGGACAAGCTGCTTGTGGCACCTGAGGCTGCGAATGTCACAAGCGTTTCTCTGGGGGTCGGGAACCCCCTGACTGACTTGGAAAGTGTAGCATCCTGCTCCCCAGCCAAGGGCTCGCGAGGTCATGGGGGCCGTGCCACGCGAGTCACACAGGCCCCTGTGTCAGCTGCGGTTCGCCCACGCCGGGGGCCCCTTACCACCGCGGTGGGGTGAGGTGTTCTCTGTCCCGCTTTCCTACAAGTGATACCTGTTCTGCGGGGAAGTCTGACACAAATGCAGAGACTTCCCAGCGATTTTTTCCCTAGTCAGTGGCTTCAAAGTCCAATTCTAAACAGGGAGACAACATTACGTACGATCTTAAACATGACAAAGTTCCAAAGGACCGGCACTGCTGCTGCTTTCCACTTCCCGCTGTCGTGGAAATCGCACGTGAGTACACGTATATACAAACACGTGCACCTACGAGCACGAGGGGGGTGTTTTGAGAAGGGAAGGAGGCAGAAAAAGAAATTGAAGTAAAAAAGTACACAACTTCTGTTTAACTGTAAAGGACACCCACAGGCGACAGAAGAGTAGTGCCCGTCTCACAGCCAAACCCGGCGTCAGGGTTCGCCAGCGCCTCACGCATCTGGCTGACGGGCTTGGGATGGGGATGTGCCCAGATTTTAGTGATGTTGTCTTTCAATTAGTCAATCACCTTCTTTCGCTTCAGCCTCTGATCCCTCCCTGAGGAGTGGAAGATACAGAAGCAGGAAGTAACGGGCTAATGCCTTAAAGGGCTCCGAGACTTTTTTTTTTAATCTTTATTTTTGAGAGAGACAGAGAGAGAGACAGAGAGAGACAGCGAGCGCAACAGAGAGAGAGGGAGACACAGAGTCCGAAGCAGGCTCCATGCTCCGAGCTGTCAGCCCAGAGTCTGACACGGGGATCGAACTCCCAAACTGTGAGTTCATGAGTTGAGCCAAAGTGGGACGCCCAACTGACTGAGCCACCCAGGCGCCCTGAAGAGCTCTGAGACTCCTAAAGTCAAATGGCCCATGGAAATTACTAGCCAAATGGGCTTCACGCCTGGGAGCTATGTAAAATTTGCTCCTGTGGGGAGAGAGGGCAAGCATCGGGAGAGTCGAGCACAAACACAGTGAGAGGTTAGCTCTGTTACACAGAACATTCCAGAACCAGAAGTATCCACTTCCCTAACACACTGGATAAATAAGACTGCTGCACCACAAGAGCCAAACCTTGGAAACAAGGGGTCTCTCTGATTCTGCAAAACATTTTAATATTCTTCCTGTGGGCCAGGGGAAGGGAGTTGGTTCATTCCCAACCACTCCATCTCTCTTCCTGTCTCTTACGCACCCGCTGTGCCAACATACTCAGGAGTGGCCTCCCAAGGAAGGACATGGAGGGCAGGGGATGTGCCCAGCAGGGCAGCGGCTGGCTGTCACGATGACAGCTGGCCTCCCTCTCTCCAGTCCCTAATCTATCAACATGGACTCCTGAGAGAAGACTTCAAAGAATCTTTACGTGGATGAAATCTGGACAAAAAAATGCTCTATGGCTAACAACCTTTAAACATAATTGGCCCATTCAATAATGTCAGAAACGGGTGCCTGGGTGTCTTAGTCGGTGGAGCGTCCGACTTCGGCTCAGGTTGTGATCTTGTGGTTTGTGAGCTCCAGCCCCACATCTGCACCGATAGTGCAGACCCTCCTTGGAATTCTCTCCCCCTCCCTCTCTGTTCCTTCCCTACTTGTGCTTTCTCCCTCACAAAATAAATAAACTTTAAAAAAAAAAAAAAAGGAAAAAAAAGAATGTTAGAAACAAAGGAAACACAGTTGTACAGCATAACAGAAATCCTCTAGACTAGAAGGCCCCTAATTTATCTGTGAGGAAAACCAAGCTCTGGAGACGCAGAGACTCACCCATACCACCTAGCATGTGGGGGCTCGGTGGGGGCTCGGCGGGGAGCTGGGACCCACAGATCCACGGCTGCTGAGAAAGTTAAATACACAAATGACTACAGCACTGGCAGTAAGTACCAGGAAAACCTGGAATCAGAAAGCTTCAAGAGAAACAGGTGTGAGAAGTCCCAGCCGAGAGAAATGTAGATAGTAATATACTTTACAGAAATGAGCCCTATGGTTGGGACACTTCCCAGAACAAGAACACAGTATTTAAAAGTCATGGTTCTAAACCAATTAATTAATTAATTAAAAATTAATGAAATAAAAGTAAAAGACTTGAACTTGGACACGATGTGACTGATCTACAATGTTGTATTCCGCAGCAGTGAATTCTTTACTTGCATGCACAAATTTTTATGAAAAACCAGAAAACAAACTCATAGTAAATGAAAGAGCAAAGACCAGGCAAAACCCAGGAATTCTACTGGCATTTTTTTTTCTAATGGGCTTTTAGGATGAATGGAAGTTCAAAAGTCAAGAGCAGATCTGTAGTCGGGCAGCTGGAAGCATGCAGTAAGCCAGTTCTGAGCGCCTCACATTTCCATAGTCTCTCCTACCTGCTCAGTCTCTTACAACTACGCAAACAAATGTCTTCTACTAAATCAAATGCATCCCAGACAACGGTTTCTATTTCAAACCTGGCTTACTGTGGCATCGCCAAGCCAACCCCAAAATAAACACTGGCCACTGAAACAACTTCCTTTATGAAAGTAAGACCATTCTTTCCAGGCACACAGGGGGGAACTGCGTTCATTTCCACACACAGATATACAATTTATAAGGTGAGAAAACATACCAGGAAAAAAACCTCATCACTTCTTGGATAAAGTTCAGAAATAAAGGATTTCTGTCATGCTATACAGTCTGTATTTTGTTTTCTTGATTTCAGACGACCTTAACTGGATTCAACCACACTGTGGGTCATGAAACGCAGTCCACTGGACAGAAACACAAATGGGGTCCCATGCACAGAACATAAAGACATTCCACTAATGTAAAAGCCAGACATGATGGTGGGAACAGCGTGGGTGTTTCCTTGGCCACACAACCTGAGCGAACAGCTCACCTGAGGCGGTCTGGACTGAGTGCAGAGCCTGGGATGAGAAAACCACCTGGCATCCAGCCGCAACTAAAAGGAGGTGCCTATGTAGGATCCTGAGAAGCCTGAACGGAACGGCCACGCGTGACTTTCCGCGCCACACATTCTGGACGGTGGAAAGCCGTGCCGGTTCATGCGCATCCCACTGACCTATGCAGAGTCATTTCCTGAGGGTGTCATCTTCCCAACAGCCCAAGCCACCCGGGAAAAGCTGTCCTGCATTCTGGGTGCGAAACGTCTTTAAATCCCTATTGCTAAGGGTTCAGGTGTCAGACTCTGTGTGGGAGAAGCTACGCAGCCATTCACGGCACAAAGCCCACTGTTGACAATTTATTTGGTGGCTTGATGACACAAGGCTTATCCGTGATTCAGCAGCCTATGCTCTCTGCAGGAGTCTGAGGGTCTTCTCTCCTGTGAAGACAGAAGACTACCACCCCAACAGCCCTATTCGTCATTCTGTATGAACCCTGTAGAAAACAGGCAGTAAACGGCACTTTCTTGGAGCTGCCAGGGCCTGAGTGGGTTCAACAGGGGATGTGATTAAAAAACAAACAAACCCTTTTGGGGTTTGGGATCTGGTATGCTTCCACTCCTCCTGCCCAAGGAACGTCAGGGCCAAATAAGCAGCACCAGACACCGGCAGGCAGAATCCCCCCGCACTCCACTACAATCGTTGAGTCCGAGAGCTTTTGCTTTACTTACTTGTATTTTAAGAGCAGCCACTGAATTAACCAGAGTCCTACGAGGATCATGCCATTAATCTCACAGATAGAAAAGGCCCACTGCACGCGGTTAAAATGGTCAAAAAACGTGTCCGGTAGCGGGGGCTGCACCTCCTTGGGAGGTACTCGCTCGTGGACGACCGAGATCATCACTGTGGTGAGGACGAAGCAGGAGAGCGCGTACAGGAAGGCCAGGCAGGTCTTGCCCCACTCCATGGGGTACTGGGAGCGCTCGGGCTCCGGCATGGGGATCTTGATCATCTCCTTCCTGTACCCGTTGGGTATCCCGTTGGGCTTGGCTTGGAGGCCGAAGCTGCCGGTGGAGCCAGGGCCGGCCGCACCTGCACCCAGGTGCCCATTGGCGTGGCCGTTCTTGTGCGCCTCCATGTGCTGCTCCACCTTCAGGGTCTCGATCATGTCCAGGAGCCGCTGCCCGCTGTCAGCCGACACGCGGCACAAGGGCGGCCGCGCGAAGTCCTCCCGGGTCAGGCCAATCAGGTCCCGGCCTGTGAAATGCTCCAGGGGCTCACAGTACTCGGGCATGGCGTGCTCCAGCAGCCACTCTGCCACCTTCTTGGGGGACCAGTACGCCACCTCCTTCATGGTCCCGGCGGGCAGGGGTCAGCGGTCCCGCGGTGGCGCGCCCATGCTGCCCGGCCTCATGCCGGGGACGTAAGAGGCCAGACGCGTGGGGCCGCTCCCGCAGCCCACACGCAGCTTTCCGGGGCTCTGGGCGCCCGAGCGTGCTCACCTCATGGTGCACCGGGGGTCTTCCTTCTGCGGAGGCAAAAGACACAGTCAGGAGGGGGCCACACATCAGTCCCAGAGGGGCGCAACAGAGAACCACCCACTGGGGAGAAGGCGCAGCGCGCACCCAGAGAACCACCTACAGAGAAAGGCGAGGCTAGCCGCAGGGCCCGGTGCAGGGTCTCCCTGGCCCATGGTTCCTTGAACGAGCCTTAGATTAGACCAGGATGGATATCAAAGGTGTGTTTCCTAAGCCAGCACTCAGCAGTGCTCTGGATATGCCTTGGTATGGGTGGGGGATTCCCTCTGTGCTTACTTGCTTTCTAAAACAATTTGAAATAATGTGGCAAATTGGCCTAATCTGCCATACTATTGGTGGAGAAATGTCTTCAAATAAAGCAGCGACTTTACAGATATACAAGAGAATCAGAGAAATGTTGAGCTTCGAGGCCATCTAGTCCAACAATTTCATAGTCCTACACACAAAAAGTACCAAAGAATCCGTTTTTCCAAATGTGGAGGCATTTTCTACTCTTCTCTCACCTGTTTTTCTCTAATAAGCATGTATTAGTGTGTAACAATCACTTAAAATCTAAAACAAGTTAAAAGTAAAGACCTTGTTCTAGAACTAATGATGGTGGTTAGTGAAATATGGCAGTCACCAGAAGACCAAGTGAAATTTGACTCAACATCTCCCATGGGTTACCCACTGGGTGAGCTCCAGCTTCTTCATCTATAGAACAAACACAGCCAAGTATCCCCTTCACAGAGTTGTTGACACTTGAAAAACTGTACGTAAATCTAGCACTAAAAGTGGTCTATTGATCCCATATCTTTTTTTCTCTTTCTCAAATTTTCTACCCTCTCCAATAGCTACTGTCTACCTCACTATGAAAACATCTTGTCCAAGAGCTGGCTAACTTTTTTTCCTCAAAAGATGAATGTGGTATTAACTACAAAAAAAAAAGTTGCACAGATTAATAGGTTTAATGGCTATAAATTAGTGATGACAGTGTTTCCCGAGTATGCTTTGGAGAATAATAATTGGATAAAATGCTCTGTGCTTTAGAAAGACTACAAATGAAGTCCAGGAACTGTACAAGCTCTCCTAGTGACAGTGGTATCGTTAGCAGTCAGCATTGCACGTTAGTTAGAAGCTCCAGGAAATCCTCAAGGGCCAGAATTGGTCACCAGGATTTCTCCAATGGACTTCACTGAGACTATCTCTCTCGCCACCACTTTCCTTCCCCAGTGATTCCTGTCAATGCCCCAGGGGGCACATTGGGCAGTAATGGCACAAACAAGACCCAAATTCAGGTCTTCAATTTCGAGGTCCACACTAATCTCTACTGAGCCCTAAATCAGAACCTGGAATGAAGATGGACTGCCATCCACTCCCAATTTCCCCACCCACGTACAACCAATCGAATGGCAGCAAAGCTCAAGCTATTCCAGGCCTTGCACAACAGTTGGGTGTTCTCTCTTCTGGGCATCCACATCGCTGTTCCACTGTCTGGTGTTATACGTGTCTGTCTGCACTTCACCCACAAGACCATGAGTGACCGCGGAAGGGCCGCCATCTTGGGCATCCACATACTCACAATGCACAGGCTGGGAGGTGCTCACTCGACATCTACTCAGTATCGCAGGCCATGTCCCTTAAGTCTATCAACTTGGAGGCAATGTCATGGAAAATAGAACCTACTGACATTGAAAACTGCTTTAAAACAATTTGGATGGTCAAGGAGGATGTGCTGGGCATTCTTCAGAGAGAAATATGCAACAGGAGTGGAACTCTGGCCATCTGAGAAGCACTAGAGAAGAGCTTCAGTCGTCGCCAATACTGACCGGTGACAAGAAGACATAACCCAAATGGGACTCCTGCTGGAAGGTCCTGCAGGAAAGGTGACCTTGCCAGCTACCCCTCGGCAGAGTTATGGTAACAGATGAGGGATACGTGGAAGTGGCTACAAGAACTCTAGAGAAGAAATCCTGGTGGAATGTTCAGGCTCAAGGGAATGAAAGGGTTTTTCATGTGGCCTCATTTCCCCTGCCTGATGTGGGAAGTCAGCCAGGAGGGGGAAATCCCAGGGGACCACAGAGACCAGACCGATACCAACTTGTTATTTCACTTCTTTTTTATAATTTTTATTTTTTATGATTTTTTTTTTGAGAGAGAGAGACTGAGCACTAACGGGAGGGGCAGGGAGAGACACACAGAATCTCAAGCAGGCTCCAGGCTCTGAGCCGTCTGCACAGAGCCCAAAGTGGGGCTCGAACTCACGGAGTATGAGATCATGTTCACTTCCTTCTGATGAGGAAATTGTCGGATAATCTCCTCCTAAGGCTTAACCATCTTTAAAACAGAAATTTTCCTATCATGTAGGAGACAAGAGAGGGCCACCAGAGGCACACACACAGACAGAGGAACGCTAATGTCACAAAATTGAGTCCATCCTGTTTCTGGCAGCCACAGGGACTCACAAGACACAGCAAGATGCAGAGGTGGCTTCCCCTGGGAACAGGACAACACAGTCGTTCCCTCCCTGAGGCTGGCCGGTGCTTCCCCACAGCGCACACTCCTCATGTACTCCTCTCCAGCAAGTCCAAGATCTTCCCTAGGCCCTTCAGGCCCCTCCCACTCCCGCCCCCTCCCTGAATCCAGACACCCACTGATACCTGCGACCACCTAATCTAACTGGCTTGTGTGCCCACAATAAGGGCCCCCATGAGAGTCGTGGAGCTGGGAGTCGAGCCCCAGCCTGGCTACAGCCCTTCCTGACACAGTCCTGACCCCTCACCGCCAAGCCTCAGTTTTCTCCGGAAAATAGGATTAACCACAACCTGCCCACCTTCCTCACAGCTTCTGCTGTGTGGACCCCATCGGGGAAAAGAAATGAAAGCTACTGATTACGCCAAGAAATAGGTCTTGTTCTTCTGCTAATGTCCTGCTTGCTTCCTGATGCCCAAGTGGGCCCCGGTGGGTGACATTTCGTGAATAGGGGCTGAAGTTGCACTTCCGAATGGCATTTTTAAAAGCCCAATCATTCTGAAACAAGAGCTCAAACAGTCTTCCAAATTCCCTGAGAAAAGAAACCTTTGTTTTTGAAGCAAGCTTTGAACCTTGGAAAGAAAGGCCTCGATGCTATTTTCCTGCAGATGATTTTAAAATCACATAAAAGGGGAAAAGAAGGTTTCCATGGAAGCAACCACCAGGCAGCTACCCAATACCCCAAAGGTCACTGCTCAAAGAAGATGACTTACTCAGAGACCTCAGGGCCCAGCTGTGGGGAACAAGGTGGGAGAGGGACTTCCTGCTGGCCTCACACACTCACTCTATTTATTTATTGAAAAATTTTTTTAACATTTATTTATTTTTGAGAGAGAGAGAGAGAGAGAGAGAGAGAGAGAGAATGAGTGGGGGAGGGGCAGAGAAAGAGACACACACAGAATCTGAAGCAGGCTCCAGGCTCTGAGCTGTCAGCACAGAGCCCGACATGGGGCTTGAACCCAAGAACTGTAAGATCATAACCTGAGCCCACGCTTACCTGACTGACCCATCCAGGTACCCCACATGCTTACTATAGGGTAGGATAGGATAAGATAGGCTGCAGACTTTCTGAGAAGTGCTTTCCCATCTAGACCCGGAAGACTGTATGTCAGGCTGAAAACAACTCCTACGACTCCTGTCCAGAAAAGCCACCCCGAATCCATTACTGGGAAAATGTTCAGAAATAATGCAGAGCTTGAAGCATTAGACTCAGTACTCAGAACGCCGGAGTAATAAGAGAATAAAATCTGGACATAAGCTCATTATATCCACGAATGCCAGAAGATGAGAGAGGAAGAGGTGCCGGGACCCCCGTTCCTCGGCAACTTTCAGACAGAAGTGACCCGGAGTCCAGGGGGCTCTCGCACAGAAGAGCAGAGTTGGTCTGGAGCCAGACCAAACCCAACGTGCATTCAGGGCCTCCCACTGCACACACCTGACGGCCTCACGGAGGTGAACACGTGTGGGGGCACTCTAAAGTCTGTAAACCCAAATTATGGAGTCCTACAAGATTAAGGGCAGGAATACCACCACCTATTCATTGAGGATTCTAAACCTAGTAGGGTTTTATCTCAGATCTCCAACTAAATCAAAAAGAAATCTGCTAATACAATCTGGCTCCAATTCTTAAAGCAGATATTTTAGGCTTTAATATTATACAAGCCATCAGATAATGTGCCACAACACATGATAAACTATTTATATAGTTCATTATCAAGGCCAGCTCTCTACAACCAGAAAAACAAGTTAAAGCAATTAGGTTGGTAATGAAAACAAAACATTAACCAAACAAAATAAGTTACTGATGACTACGTGTTTATCCCTATTCAAAAAGAATCTACTATATTATCTTATTGTCTGGCATTGTCTAGAAATAAGACTTCGTTTTGTTCACAAAAAGCTACAGTATGAATTAAGCAATGAACACAAGTTTTTAAGAAATTAAAACATCACAAAATGCATATTCAACGTGGAACAATTGCTCAGAAAATCTGAGTTATTCTTTTTTAACTTTTTAAATGTTATTCATTTTTTGAGAGAGAGAGAGAAAAACACAAGCGGGTGAGGGGCAGAGAAGGAGGGAGACACAGAATCTGAAGCAGTCCGCAGGCTCTGAGCTGTCAGCACAGGCCCGATGCGGGGCCTGAACCCACGGACTGCGAGATCATGACCTGAGCGGAAGTTGGATGTTTAACCACCTGAGCCGTCCAGGCACCCCTGAAAATCTGAGTTCTAATAATTACCCTGTACTTTCCTCCAATCCCAGGGCTTCGGTTTCCGGTGATGGAACAATTTATTCCATCTGCCTGTTGCATTAGTTTCAGGAATGTGTGTATGACTGTGCTTTGCATAACATAAAACAATACATAAAAATGTAAAAAATTATTATACTGAACGTCATTTAACCTTTGAATATACAAAGAACGTATTAAAATAAATGCCATGAAATTAAGAATTGGATTTTTACACTTTTTAAGGCACAGTGGGCCCAAGATTCAACAAACACAGCTGCCCTGTCAGTGAAGAAAGTACAGTAAAGTTCCAGATGTTTCTGAATGCTGACAATGGCAAATCAAAGCAGCAAGTGATGCATGCATAATTAGTCTTATAAGCATGCAGTGAGCTAAATTCTTTCTGCCTCCTGCATCAAATCTTTAAAAACAAAAGCAGAAGTAACATGGACTCTGTACGGATTTTACTCTACCAGCTCAAATAATCAACTTCGTGCAAGATCAGAATTTGGTGAGTGTGTAACAGCTCAGCCCTTCAACACAAACCTACCTGTGGGTGCCTTGTTAAAGAGCAATACGAATGAACAATTGACATTATAGTCTTGAAACACATGAACTGACTTTTTGTAAACACTACAAGTGCAGATGAAGGTCTTTACATCCCTAGAACTTTCCATAAAAGGCAGCATAACCTAACGGACCTTTTAGAGCAATGCACTCCACTGTGATGCTCAAGAGACAGGTGTCCAATTCTCCCACTCAGTGTGGAGAACTCCTGAAGGCTTTTCTCCAATCTAATCAGCTTGAGAGTTTTGTTTTTTGTTTTTGTTTTTTGTTTGTTTTTTGCTACTTAACACATAAAGAGTTAGCCTAAGTAGGCAGAATTCATACAATTGTATTTATTTGAAGAAAAAAGTGGTTAGAATAACTGTTTTGCTTCTGTTGAAGGACCTATGTATTTACTTCAATCTACAATGGAAGAAATTTTAGATCCTACTTTGGACGCTTTAATTTTCAAATCATCCTTTATTGTAGACTGCTGTTATGTGCACTGTTCGCAATTCCAGAGTCAAACTCTGACTGGTAAACGTAATCACCCCTTAGGGAACGGCTCTGCAAACTAAGTGCACGCCGCCTGATTTTGCTTAGACAGGAGCAGAAAGGGCCCGTGGTCCACTTAGGCTGTTAGGAGAGCCTCAGGTGGTGACATCCTTCCGCCTCCTCCACACCTTGTCTATTTCAGAAAGACCGATACTTAGATTTCACAAGATCTGAAATGTATTTTCTCAGCAGCTGCCCTATAACTTAACCAGCCGAAAGCCTCTCTTTAAATGGCGCCCCCCAAAGGAACGCATCCTGGTGTAGCAGTCCGTGGCGTTCCAGAGGGAAAGAGATGATTCTTGGCTAACAAGAGGAGTCCGTGTGACATCACGACAAGAAACAGCCCACGTCAGTTGGATACGGTATTTCACGGTTGTGGTTATTCTCTGATGGTACCAAATACACACCTGTCATCTATTTCAAGGAGAGCCGTACCCCCATCCAGTCCAGCTCACTCCTTTTCCATACCCTGAACTTCCATCTGAGTAATTCTGTGGCCGAATTAAACATTTGGCAGTCAGAAAATTCAAAGAATTATTCATTTATTATGGCAAAAATTAAAACCACCTTAAAGTTCCACAGGGAGAATTAAATATATTGTCATACAACAGAAGACTCATCAAGCCTCCACTGAAGACTGGACTAGATTTCTATGGCTGGAGGTTTTGTCAAACAGGTTACAAAAGACAGTGAGCCCATTTTTGCAAACATGCATGTATCACAACTATCCAGAGAAAAGAGAAGTCTAGGGGCGCCAGGATGGCTTGGTCGGTTGAGCATCTGACTTCAGCTCAGGTCATGATCTCACGGTCTGCGAGTTCGAGCCCCACGTCGGGCTCTGCGCTGACAACTCAGAACCTAGAGCCGGCTTCGATTCTGTCTCCCTCTCTCTCTGTCCCAACCCCACCCTCTCTCTCACTCTCTCTGTGTGTCTCCCTCTCACTCCGTCCCAACCCCCACCCTCTGTGTGTGTGTGTGTGTGGTGTGTCTCCCTCTCTTTCTGTCCCAACCCTGCTCTCTTCTCTAAATGAAGTCTAGAAGGTAATATGTCGGCTTCTGTTACCTTTGGATGCTGAAACTGTAAACTGAGTTTCTGCTTAATTTTTTCTCACTCTCTTCTTATTTCTCTGAAAACACCTATTACTTGTGTTTAGAGAAGGGCTGTTTTTCCTTCAAGCATATTCTATGTTTTTAAACATGGATACTACAGTGTAAAATTTAAAATACATGCTTCCTACGTTAGCTTTCTATCGAAATCAGAAGTGGGCTTGGAGATCTCTGTATCACTAGGTTCCCATGTCCTCCATCCAAAACAGAAGGGCCCTAGGAAATGAGCCGAACCATCATCCATGAAGACAAAGCTGAGGTCTGAAGCAAAGTGCATAAAGAGATTCTGGTCTCAGAGACTTTACATCATTCCAGAGGGAAAACAGCGACAGTCCATCAGACTCACCAGTGTGCTGTCACCTAGAGTTTCTATACCTGTCCATCTGGATATCTACCGCCAGACGTAAAAGACTGTCTGCACACCCCGCCCCGCTGTCATTAGTCAGGAAAACCGTGCAGACCTCTGACAGCTAATCACTAAGGTTTCCCCCTGGGGTCTCGCTGTAGGAACCCAGTTACCAAACTCTGAAGACAAGCTATTTCCACCCAACTGATAAGCTGCCTAGGTCTGAAATCGGCAGGACTATTTTACTTATTTAATTAATTAATTAGTTTTGAGAGAGAGAGAGAGAGAGAGAAGAAGAGCAAGCAAGTGAGTGGGGAAGGGGCGGGGGGCGGTGGGGAGAGAGGATCTGAGGCAGGTTCTGTGCTGACAGCAAAGAGCTCGATGTGGGGCTCAAACTCAGGAGCTATGAAGCTCATGACCTGAGCTGAAGTCGAACTCTTCCCCGACTGGGCCCCCAGCAGGAATACTGAACGTTCATCTGGTCAATCCGTGGTCCTTGGACATCTCAGGCCCCTGTAGCAGCGCTCAAGGATGCTGGGGTATAATCAGGTCTCCAAGTCGCACGGCTCCGTGTCCAGCCGAGGTGTGTAGTGGCGATCGCACTTGCCCCAAGGAGCTGGGGGAAGACTCCTCTTTCCGTAGCCCCGGGGGCTTCCGCTTTGCTTTCTGCCTGCAGTCTACTCCACAGCAGCCACGTCCAGGCTGCTGTCAGGTGGGTCTCTGCGGTGCGTAAGGCGGTCTCCTCATTGGACGCTGGGGGACGCTGGGGGCTCCGAGCGCTCCCCGGACGATGTCCGCATTCCTGAGCCTGCACCGCGGCCTTCCACCACACGGCCTGTCCCGACCAGCAGGGGTCCCGGGCTAACCCCTCGCTTGCGTGGGCAGGGGGGATGTGAGCTAGCAAACGCAGCCCAGAGGACACCAGCCTTGGGCCCTGGCGGCCAGGGGCAGGGGTTTTCAGACGCAAGCCTGAGGCCAGATCCAGGCGGGCAACTGCAACTAAGAGCCTTGACTCAAACAAGAAGCCCTCTGAGACGACAAAAAGTGGGCCTGCGAAATCAGTACACGATGATGCAGACTTCAAACTCCCATGACCTGTGCAGTGTCGGTCCCAAGCCAAGACATGAATGCAAACACACAAGAGAAGTCAACACACAGCAACCCCTTTGAGCCCCTTCAGCAAGCAAGAGGTCACAGGATTCCCACAGAAGAGGTACTCTGAGCTGAGGAGGAACGAGAACTGAATACTATAAATCACACAGGGAAATAATCCACCATGAGGGAGAAATTTGGCAGGTGCGACAAGTGGGAGGTTTGCCAAACCATGACCTTGAGAAAGAGAAAATAAAGTTAAGTTTGAAGAGGCTGTGAGGTGAGTTTACAAAAGAGGTAAATGACAGTTGAAACCTTCCTGGAACAGTAAGAGGAGACAGAGAGAAGACAGGTGTGTTTACGGAAGGTGTGAGGAACTCCGGGTTCTCTCGTTGGCCTGTGCCCAGTGGACGCCCCAGCAGGAAAGCAGGGAGAACAAAGAGTTAAACGGGGCTCATGAGAGAAAAGGGCAAACACATAAGGGGTACTGGTTTAAAAGCAACGGACAGGTTTTTCACACCCCCAAGCTCTAGCATCCGGCACCCATACAGTCCAGTAGGGGAGACAGAAAATGAAGTCCAGTCCATCAAGAGATGAACCAGATTTCAAAACAGGTGTCTACATGATGATCCGGGTTAGTTTCCACAGCCTCTTCAAGCTCTCCTGACTTTTAAAGAAAAACCAACAGAAAAGGCGAGAAGAGCAGAGGAGGCCAGGAAGCGGGTGGCCTGCTGGAAACGGACAGCAGAGCCAAGGAAGTAGAGCCTGGCCCCTGGGAAGGAAGGCTGAGAAGCAACGTGACTTCTGGAACAGAAGCCAGAAGGGAGAGAAGCTGGCGGCAGAAGTGCCTTGCAGGGTGGGGGCGGGAAAGCCAGACTCAGAAGGAAGGATGGGTTCGAAGGGCCTTGGGAAGGTCCCTCCAGCCTCCCCCTGTACACTGCCGAGCCACCGCCTCTGCCCACAGCTGCGCCGCCTGCATGGGCCTTCCGTGGAAGGGGGGGGGAGGGCGCCACGCAGGTAAGAGCAGGGGCTTTGTGTGGAAACAGGGACGAGGGAAAGCAGATACGAATAGGGGCTACGTCACACCCGCCCCTGAGCCTCGCCTCGTTACACACCCATGACACTGGCTGCCAGGCTGAAAATGTCCCGGCAGAGGATGACCTAAGGGTTCCCCGAACCCCAGACACTGGAAGAGAAAAGGGTACGGGTCGTCTTGCGCTGAAATCCACAGAAACAAGGTTCACGCGGAGCACGGCCGGACAGCACTTTTCGCGCTTGCCTTACCATATGAATGGACAAATGAAAGGTGACAGACATCTGAAGAAACTCTCTAGTACACAGGAAAGCCAGAGACTGACACAAAACGAGAGCATGGAAGGCACAGTCTGAGCAGGGGATTCCAAATACTAAGCACAAGTAGTATTCACAACCTCAACAGGCGCTCTGAACAAAACGGGACACGCATGGAAAGGCAGCCGGAGAATTTTAAAAAGAAAGCTGTTTGTGAATGAATTCATGGTAAACATGAAAACTACACTACGTATTAAACTGGGGGGGAAATCTCTCAGTGAAACAAGACAAAGATGGAAAACTGAGAGGAAAGGGAAAAACACGGAAAACGGAAAAACACGGAAAACGGAATCTAGTAAGATTCGTATGTGAGAGAAAACGGGTTTCTCAGAACTTAGGGGACAGGAGTGGCCAGGGGTAAAAGCGCTCGAGTGTCCATACAAGCTGGGAACATAGGTCCCTGTTATCATGGTGCAGTTAACAAATTACGTTAAAGGAAAAAAGGAGGTGACATCTTGAAGGACGCTCTGCCCCCTTGCCTGTCGCCAGCCAGAAGAGCCAGGGCAGACTCGGTGTGTGAAGACAGCGGAACGTGCCACCCCGAAATGCGCTACCTTGGCAGGTCTACTCTCAGGTGAAGGCAATCGAGAGGAAGCAGACACAAGAAAAGCTCTGCACCTCCCCACCTGCCCACAAGCCGGACGTGAGTCTATAAGAGTCGCTCCCTCACCCCTACCAGGAACAGCAGAAGGGACTCTGGGAGACTACCTGGGACTCCACCCGGAGCGGTCCACGGGACAGACCTTGCACACCTTTTCCCTTCTACTCTGCTGCCCGAGACAAGACCCAAGTCCTTTGGCGCTGGTCTTGACTTAACAAAGAAAATTTATTGTTCTTTTGTTGAGATGCTGTATTAACCCAAGTTGGTACCATTCCTTCAAGTTCCTCATCTCTATGTACCACACACCTTAATCAACTCGTTGGCTTTTCTCTTGCTCATTTGTCTTCTGTCAGTCTCATTTATGCAACCCCAGGCAGAGAGTCCCCATGGCTACAAGGAAAAGATATTATTTCCCTCCTTAACGATATCTAGAACTGGAATTACTGTGTGGTTTTTAGCCGTGCTGCTGCAATAGGCAATGGTGCCTCTTTAATACTATATAAACGCCCAGAATAATAGTACCATAAAATAGTACATTTTATAGACAGTAACCATGTCCCCCAGATTTTCTAAGTTCAGATTTCAAATATATTTCCCCCTTGTCTCATATACCACCAAAATGTCCTGGAAGGTTTAAGATTTCAGTTTCTAAACTGCTCCCCCCTCCACCCCCTACCGAATGCTTCTGCTGCCCAGAAGTAGTTACAAATTCTTAGTTAGATGTGTGCTGGTAATTTTACTCAAAAGCATGGCCATTTTTAACAATCTATGGGCTTTGGAAGACCCACAGGGGCCCAAATCACCACAAAGAACACTAAGACACAGCTAATTTAAAGCATACCTTTGGTGTTTAAATTGGGAACTGCTTAGTGTTGGTAACAGATTGAAATCAGGCAGAAATGCCAGAATATGGTTTTCTGATTAATATAAAATAAAAAAATCTTATCTGCAGTGAAGGTGTTTTGACAGTCACCCAAGGATTAGAAATACCATGTAATCAAAACTCTTCCATTTCAGTGAGGAAAAGCCTACCCAATGTCTTCTAAACTTACACCTACAGAAATAAATGTACCTCAGGGAGGGAAAAGGAAAGCTAATTTAGGGAACATGACCCAGGGGAACAACGCCACGTTCCAAAATTAGCAACAACTCACAGGCCCAGATAGGAGAAATCAAGTTCAAGTCGATTTCCCAAAATAAGTTTCTAATGCTTGTGTGGAGAGCTAGATGGACACAAACTATTTTCAGACTAGAGAGCACTGAGAGGGTGCTGATGGCCTGACACGTGCCTCCTCTGGGCATCCTTGGCCATGAAGGCGTGCTTCCAAAAAGCAAGTGGAGGTTTCCTTTACCTTTATATCCACGCTCAAAAAAGATGCAGTAAGCACTCTTCCCCCACCAACAGCTATTATACCAATTATTATAAAATGAGTATCTATCATCAACTTCTTGCCTGTCATTGGCCATGACCTTGGTTCTAACTATCTGATAACTTCTCAAACTTCCGGGGTCCACGTTCACTGGGCTTCTTTGTATTTTTTAAGTTAAAAAAACTTATTTACTTTTTATTTTTGAGAAAAAGAACACGAGCAGGGGAAAGACAGAGAGAAAGGGAGACACAGAATTCAAAGCAGGCTCTGGGCTCTGAGCTGTCAGCACACAGTCTGATGCGGGGCTCAAACCCATAAACCGTAAGATCATGACCTGAGCCGAAGTCGGACGCTTAACTGACTGAGCCACCCAAGCGCCACCCCTCCAAATTCTTTTTAATTTGCGTATACTGACACACAACGTTATGTTAGCTGCAGATGTACAACGTGGTAATTTAACGTCTCTCCATACAGTGTGCTTCTTTATTAACGTACCAGTGGTTAACAGCACCAAGTTCGGCTGCACAGAAGGGATAATCCTTGTCCATCAAACTGGTGGGCACGGATGCACAGACTTGCCTGGAAAGTCTGCAGCTCCAGCCTTGCACTGAGGCTGAGTGCCACCAGGGGGCAGCAGAGGGTCCGTGAAATCACACACTCCTCCCCGCACCCGTCCCCAGCTGCAAAGGATTTTGGAGACCTCCTGGAACAGAGATCTCGCACTTAAGCAGTTCAAGGAGGTACCAAAGCAACAGGGACTAGAACCTCTGTCTCTGGGCCACAACCAATGTTCCTTCCATCTGATCCTAATGTGCATCGAGCGGCCCTACCATCAGCAACACGGCCGTCTTCTGGCTTCTAGGTGACCACACTCCAAGTCAGCGTGATCCTACATTCTCACCTAAACAAGACACTTAAGCATTGATTCTTGCTTTATATAAAAAACTTCCTAAGTTTTGTGCTCTGGCTACTGTAACTTAATACAACAGAATCAGAACCCTGAAAATGGTGAGCAAATCAATGATGGACAGGTGAAGTGTAGAAGTACTGTGTAAAATCACGTAAATTATACAATTAGCAAAAGCCAGGATGAAGAAACAGGAGATCTGAACAAGCACAGCTATGGCTATTGTTCATGTGGTGAAATACATTCTAAAAAAAAAAATTTTTCTTTTAATATTTATTTTTGAGGGTGGGAGGGGCAGCGAGAGAGGGGGACACAGTATCCGAAGACAGGCTCCAGGCTCTGAGTTGTCCTCACAGAGCCCGACACAGGGCATGAGATCATGACCTGAGCAAAGTCAGATGCTTAGCCGACTGCGCCCCCCAGGTGCCCCCGAAACACATTCTTCCTAAACAAATGTATGTGAGCACGGCTGACACATAACGTGGCTTAGTGGCAGCTGTACCCCACAGCGGTTTGACTTCTCCGTTCGTTATGCTGTGCTCACCACAGGTGTGGCTACCTTCTCCACCGCACCCCGCCCTCACCGCACCAGTGACTGTATTCCCCGTGCTGAGCCCTCCAGCCCCAGGACAGATTCATCCCGGCCCGGAAGTGTCTCTCTCTCCCCTTCGCCCGCCGGTCTGTCCCCACCCGCTCCCCTCCAGCAGCCATCGGCCTCTTCTCTGCTGGAACACATTCTCTACTCTCAAACGACTCCAACACCTGTCACTGTGTGGCGCTGGGGCGAAGGATGTTCTGAATGGATCCCATACACTGTTCTCTCTGGTTCACACATATCCATGACGGTTCTAACACTGACCCACACCTCACGCCAAGTGTAGGAGCCATAGCCTTAAACAAACAACCATAAAGATAACAGTCAAATACTTCAGAAGTGAAAACACTGGACAACATGTTTTTAATCTGTCCCAGATTGCAAATACAAAGAACTATTAAAAATCCGCTAAAGGGAAAGACTTGAAACAAAGATTATAAGCAGGCCAATCACATACACACAGACACAAAGCCAACCAACAAATATGGAGGAGAAAAACCCCAATCTCACCGATTGAAAACAGTTATAGCTACTGACCTGCCGAAGATGAAAAAGAACCATAATTAAAAACAAAACAAAGAAGCAAAAAAAACAAAAACAAAAAAAAACAAACCCCAACACAACCAGCCCCTCCCTGTTCTGGCAACCCTACCTCTGAAGCAGACCATGAATCCACTCCCTTATTTCCACGCAACCACCACGGCACAACACCACGTTTCATCTGAATTACTGCCCCGGCCCCAACCCACCCAAACTCCAACCACAGTCTCCATAAGGCGCCAAGCGAATTTCTTGAAGCGTGGCTCCGTCTGGGCAGTCCTGCAATGCTTAACACTGCCCTTAGAATGAAACCCACGCTGGACCGTTACATAGCTTGCCAGACTCTTCCTGCCTTTGCACAGCCAGGTGCCGCTACTGCACACTATGCTTCCATTACTCCAGTCTGTTTCTAGTTGCTGACTGCCGCAGGGCCTTTGAACATGCAGTCACTGCTGCCTGGGGCACTTTCACCCTATTTCTTCACTCCGATGTCACCTCTTCGGACAAGCATCCTGTGGCCATCCTCTTATGTACATTGTCTCACTTACTGAGTGTGTCTCTCTGTCCTACCACAATGGAAGCTGCTGGAAGGAAGGTCCCCTGTTGTGTTTTTCCATTACTCATCCCTAGGAGCTAAGACAGTGCTTGGTGCATGGTAGGCACTTAGCAAAATACCCATTCCACTGATGAAAACGGAAATACTGGCTAAGGAAGGGAGGTTGACTATATTTGACTCTAAGAACACAGGTCTTTTTTTGAAAAAATGTTTATTTATTTACTTTTGAGGGAGAGACAGTGAGAGAGAGCGAGTGAGCATGCGCACGCATAAGCAGGGGAGCGGCAGAGAGAGAGGGAGACACAGAATCCGAAGCAGGCTCCAGGCTCTGAGCTGTCAGCACAGAGCCCAACACGGGGCTCAAACCCATGAACTGTGAGATCACAACCTGAGCCAAAATCAGGCACTTAACCGACTGGGCCACCCAGGTGCCCCTAAGGACACAGGTCTTAATTCCACATTCTTCCCAGTGTCAGGATAAATAGATTATTCTCTTTAAAACTCATTTTCTCTCACCTATAAGAAGACAATAAATCCATAAACTATGTCATCAAAAAATTCATTAAAAAAATAGTCTCTTGAAAAGAAATACCGCTAGGATACTCAGACAGAAAAACGTGTCCTTTGATCCTACAGCTTCTTCCTGATAGACCCTGGTGGAGAAGAAAACACTGAGCCCTCCTGGTTTAAGCACTTCCTTCCTTAAATATATAAAGGAATCAACTGTCCAATTGCTACGCCTAAAAAAGGACGTTCAGAGAGGTTTCTCAATTTCCCTTCTTTGCCACAGGCCACGTAAAGAGAAAATGCAGAGATGATGCTACAATTCCCAAACCAGAAGTATTCAAAGTCCCCTCTTCATGTTTACACAATGAATTAAAGTTAAAGAATATCTGTTTTTTCCCTCCAAATTATAAACACCATCATTCTGCCCCTCAAATTAAGAGTTACCAAGATCGTCCATAGTAGTATGTTCGATCAGGTTTGGACAAGCACCATGGTGGGAAATACGGCCTAAATATGAGAGCTTACTCACGTTTCCCAGCAGCTCTGAAGTGTGAGAGCTTCTGGATTCTTCACAGATACACTGTTCATCAGTCTGGAGCGGGTGAGTCATCCAGGAGGCTCAGGCACCCCTGGGCAGGCCCCTCATCCTTCGTCACCCAACAGGGCCTGGCCACGGACACAGAGCTGCGGCTGTCAATCCTAAGCCATGTTTTTTTTTTACCACCCAAATCATGCAGTGCTCTTTTTTTTTTTTTTTTTTGGTCTTCACACTTCCATATGCATTAACAGCTAACCCATCTGAGAACATGTCAGTTCCATGTACAAGGAGAACATTCTGTTATCATAACCCAAAGACGTGGCCTGGCTCATTAAAAGCATTTCAAAATCTTGTCAAATCATCTAAAGATGTAAACTGTGAGCTCAAACAATTTAACTTCCAAACGTCACGGGTTATTTCAAGTGGAAAAGGGAAACAGGGAGCAAGGGAAAATATGGATTTAATCTGTAAAAGAACAAAACACCCATGGTGATGATCACCACTGGGGAATGACTAAGAGCAGCAATTAGACACCACCTCTGGGGGAGAAGGCTCTCACAACAAGGAGGGCACAATTCCGCACCGTAAAAGGCCAAAACCAGCTTTCCGGATCACTTCTGAAAATGGCGTTCTTACCATACAATAACCGAGGCAGGCCCATACGCACGTCTCTACCCTATCTCAATCAGGCTCCACGCCTGGCAAGCCACACACAGTCGTCGAGCTACACACGTACTAAAAAGTCCTTCTACCTAAAAGAAGTCCTGCTTACCAAGACCGACCTGGGGCGTGTTAGCGACACGCTGCTCATTAAAGGAACCTGGTGCTCAGCACTCAGAGGGCAGATTACCAAAGTGCTCTGGCTGGGTGACAGGTGCATCAACTCCACTGAAAGCACAGCTCAAGTTCTTCTATTTATACTCCTAACGAGTTTTGCTTTTGGATATAAACAGAGCCAGCACTAAGGAGCTAAGGACTAAGAAATGATATGTCTCTAAAAGCCAACTCGTTTAAGCAGAACAGAATCAAACACTTATGAAGTGCACACTAGGCAGCATGCATTGTCTAGGTGCCCTGGGAGCCTCAGGAACACACATGCCATGGCTCCTGCCTAAGCAGGCCACAATGTCCCCAAGCCAAATTCCTATTTGTCTGTAAACCTTCCCCTCCTGGTGCCTTCTTCAGGTCGGCGAAGTGCGCCCCTGTGCGCAGGGGCACAGATGGTACGCAGGCACATGTCGTCCGTGCACGGCATCAGAGCCCATCTCTCCGGTGGGAGACCCACAATGCTCTCAGACATCCTCATGCACGAGTCAGAAACCCCTGTCCAGAAGCACCCCACCCGTGTATCCAAGTCTCAAGCTCTGCAGTGCACCAGTGGTCACCTCGCGTGGCACAGTCTCTTAATAAATACTCGCTGAATGAATGAATGGCTAAGCGGAACTAATCCTTACTGGTACCTAGCATGTCAGCACAAAGCACATACTGTTAACGACCACTGCAGTCGCCACCTGATGGCTATTACCGATCGTTAAGGAACATCAAACCAGTATCCACAAAGGTCGCAGAGTAACGCACTGAACTTGGAGCTGACTTTTATGATTTCTGAAGTGATTAAGGTTTTTGTTTCTGAAACTCATGACCATACGGAGCCTCCATTCTTCAAGCCCGTGCATCCCTGACAGTGAGAACTGATGATCTGGGGAGGGTAGCACAGAGAACGCGACAGGTGGGATAAATGGGACAAAATGTACCAAAAGTGTGGGACAGGAGATGAATACAGATAATGTATGTAAGATTCAACACAAGCAGAAATAATTAGACTGCCATAACCTTCACATAAGGCAATGTGGCATTATTTACCAAAACCTGTAACTTACTTCACGTCCCAGAAATTCCATTTCTAAGAATTTGGCTTATAGACATATTAATGAGTCAAGACGGACGTTCAAAAACACTCACTGCAGCCCTGTTGATATAGCAGAAGCATCTGAACATCTTTTGTTGTGATCTGGATAAGTAAATGTGGTGCCTCCTCACAACATAACAGCAGGCAGTCATCTGCTGGAATGAGGCGTTATCTGTAGATACCAACACCGCTGTGATACAGAATGTATGTAACTTTCATTTTAAAATGCACGTATTTTGCGGTATGCATGTATATACGTGTGTGTAAGCATCAAAAGTCTGCAGGTGTACACGATACAGGACACAATGGGGTAACAGGGATGGAAACTGGGAGCGTGTGAGGGAATGTCACTGGCTTCCACATGATTTACAGGCAATAATCGTGTGCCACTCTGTGCTTTAAAATGTTTTCTTTAATTTGTATTTTATTTTCAAGAGCTTTTCAAGAGTGAGAGAGACAGAGTATGAACAGGGAAAGGCAGAGAGAGAGGGAGACACAGAATCTGAAGCAGGCTCCAGGCTCTGAGCTGTCAGCACACAGCCCGATGCAGGGCTCAAACCTGCAAACCACGAGATCATGACCTGAGCTCAAGTCAGACGCTCAACCAACTGAGCCACTCAGGCACCCCAACTCTGTGCTTTTAAAAAAAATAAAGATTATAAAGAGTGTAAGAGGAGAAAGAAAAAAAGAGGGAAGAAACACTGCTGAACAACTCCCAAGTCCAGCATTAACATTTGTCTTTTAAAATATGAACGCCTGCAGGACCTGTGTGGCTCAGTTGGTGAAGTGTCTGATTCTTGGTTTCGGCTCAGGTCATGATCTCGTGGTCCGTGGGTTCGAGCCCCTCTGTTGGGCTCTGTGCTGACAGCTCAGAGCCTGGAGCCTGCTTCAGGTTCTGTGTCTCCCTCTCTCCCCTCCCCAAATCACACTCTGTCTCTATGCCTCTCTCTCTCAAAAATAAACATTAAAACATTTTTAAAAAGAAGGTAGATATCTTCCCCCAACACACACAGTCCATGTGCCATCCTACTCACAGAGAAAATCCCCAGCCACCTGGGGAGGGGACGCAGGGAACTCACAGACTGAACTTGACAGACACATCTTAATCACGGCTCCTCTCAAAACCAGCCGCCGAAAGGGTTCTGGTCTCACGAGGCCCCCTGGGTCTGTCACTGGGCTTCTTCATTCGGTGACCTGTAGGCTCTATCACAGGGCCACGGGATCACATGCTATTGAAAACGTGGCACCACGGCATGCCAGCTGATGTGGCATCAGCAAGTGGCAACTTGTCCTCTATACCTCTGTGAAACACCTAACACGTGGAAATCAACACTGCAGAGGTCAAAGTCTTTAGAAGCAGGTGATTAACTTCCGCAGCAGTTACACTCAAAGCATAATGGGTTCTCAGAAGGAAGAGCTTTTTTGAAAAAAAGAAAAATGGATGCTTATATCTTTTATTTGCAGGTACTTTATAAGCTATAAAATTATCCAATTCTCTCAGTAAATATTTTGGGTAAATTTATTGTATGCCTACTTTATAGGGGAAGCCATGGAGGCTGAGAAAAGTGATTTCAGGTTAGATCCTTGTACTACAATTTTAATCCTATTATTACATCAAGGAATTATCCAGAATTTATCATTTAATTATTTGAGATGAACAAAGCAAATGATCCTTTTTTTCCCCTCAAATGATCCTTTTCTTTTAAAGTTTAAAAACACTTCTATTGCAACTCTATTTTGTCAGGATTTTAAAAATTTATCCATGATCAGGGCACCTGGCTGTCTCAGTCTGTTAGGCCCTCCTAGGTGGCTCAGGTCATGATCTCAGGGTTTCTGAGTTTGAGCCCCAATTGGGGCTCTGTGCTGGCAGTGTGGAACCTGCTTGGGGTTCGTTCTCTCTCTCTCTCTCTCTCTCTGTCTCTCCCCCCGCCCCATCTCATGTTTACATGCTCCCTCTCTCAAAAATAAATAAACTTTAAAAAAATCATCCAGAATTTCCCTTCAAACTTGCATTCTCATCTCTGGATTGAAGGTTTGAAACAATCCTGTTGTTTTTTTTTTTTCCAAAACATGTATTTTCAAACTATCAATCTTTTAAGGAAGCAAAACGAAGCAGGGGAGGGGCAGAGAGGGAGGGAAAAAGAATCCCAAGCAGGCTCCCACTGTCACTGAAGAGCCCCACACAGGGGTCGAACCCACGGACTGTGATGTCACGACCTGAGCTGAAACCAAGAGTCGGGCTCTCTACGGGCTGAGCTGCCCAGGTTCCCTCCTCTTCTTGTATCTCTTGAATTAAACAGCATCAGCTTCACTCGTGTGACGGTGCCATCCTTACTTAGGAAAGCTTGAGAGGGTGGCAGGAAGAGGGAGAAGCACGCTATTTGCAGTTTGGAGATGCAGGATGTAGAAATAATTTGAGAACAATCACACAGCTTTATAATGAATAGCTTCCATTTTCCTTGGTTACTTTGACTTGGATTGCTTCAGAGATTTTTTTTTTTTTAAATGTTTTATTTATTTCTAGGAGAGAGAGAGAGAGAGACAGCGTGAGCAGGGGAGGGTCAGAGAGAGAGGGAGTCACAGACTGAAACAGGCTCCAGGCTCTGAGCTGGCTGTCAGCACAGAGCCCGACGCGGGGCTCGAACCCACGAACTGCGAGATCATGACCTAAGCGAAAGTCGGACGCTTAACCGACTAAGCCATCCAGGCGCCCCTTCAGAGATTTTTTTTAATTGCCTTAAATACAAAATTCTCTTAATACTGTAATACTGCACACACACACACTATATATACATACATATATAAAAATTTGATATTATTTATACGCATTGATTTTCCTCAACAGGCACAAAGACCCTCGTTCTGTCGACATAAAGCCTGTGTAACGGAAGTGCGCTTCGGTCAGGGCTGCTGTTTCCGGCGCACACATTGAACAAGAGGCAGCCACAGGCCTAGGGGTTCACGTGGGCTCTGGAATTTCCAAGACTAGGTTGGAATCCTCTGTCCTTTCTGTCACTAACAATGACCGCCACGTGTGTGGTCTGGGGCGAGTTACCTGACATCCAAGCTTTTGGTTTCGTCATCTCTTAAAGGAGGGTAAATAATATCGACCTCAGGTGGTTAAAAAAAAAAAAAAATTTTTTTTGCCTTTCATTTGGAAGGGACTTCAAATTTGCAGAAAAGTTGCAATAACAGTACAGAAAACGGAGGGGTGCCCTTCACCCAGCTTCCGTCCTGTTAACCTAGAAAACCGCAGCGCAGTTACCAAAACGGGGAGAACAGGGTCGGGTTATGAGCTAGGAGACAGGGCTTCTGTGACGCTCACTAGTGTCCCTCCGAGGTCCTCTCTGCTCCCACCACCACGCGGTCATCCCGTCTCCTCAGCCCCCACGTGTGTGGCCTCCTCATCTCCCCTGGGGCTTTTCGAGGCCTGGACTCGGCCGAGGGACGGTAGCTCCTCTGTGGAGTGCGTCTCAGGCTGGGGTTTCTCCGATGTTCTCTAGACCGAGGCTGTGCATTCTGGCACGAACACCTCGGGTCCTGCCCAGACCATCGTAACATGGGGCAGGCGCGGCCCCAGGTCTGATCACCGGATACGCTAACGCGGACCCTTACCGAGGCTGGGGACCTCGGCGAGTCTGCTTGGGATCCTCTCTCTCTCCCTCTCTCTCTGCCTTGTTTGTGTGCTCTCTCTAAATAAATAAATAGATAATCCAAGGTCTTTTCTTAGCACACTTCTGCTCCACATGTGAGAGGGAGGGTCTGCTGCTTGCTCTCTTACCTCCTGCTCTACCTCCCGGCAGGGAGGGAGATGAGAGCAGCCAACACGCCTCAGAGCTTACTAGAACCGAAGCCTGTTACAGACACATCACCACAGCAAAGCAATCCTATGAAAAGGAGGAAGAACCCGTGTGGACAGGGGGAACAGAGGCCCCAGAAGGGAGGTGGGGCGCTCAAGGTCTGACAGCAGAGTGGGGCTCCAACAGGCGGCTCCAAACCCCGGCGCCCTACCACGCAGGGCTGCACGCCTCCACGTGATGAAGTCGTCACTTCCCCACCTACCAAACCATGGAGTAATGCTGACAGAAGATTCCATAATGTGTTTTCAGTTCCTTAAAATGAGGTGCACGGTGACCACAAGCCTCGATCTCATTGACAAATCCTCCCTCTGTCCCTGCCACCTCAGGAGCACACTGTCGGGTACCTGCCACGGGGGGTGCGAACACAGGCCCAGCTGCCTCCTGCACTCTGTGCCTGGGTCAGCAGGCCCACCGACCCACCCCTGGCCCCAGCTAGGAGTTAGGCACAGCTTCCCTGCAGAGCCTCAGCTCCGCACAGACCTCCTTCTCACTCGAGTGCCTCTCCAGGGCGCCTCCTGCTCCGGACTGTCCCTGAGCACATGTGGGGTCACATCGGGGGACCCACTGCCCAGGGGGGTCCCACGGGGCTCCACCTCAATCCACCACTTAGGCACAGGTGTGCAGACAGGGCTAGGGTTCTCCGAGAGCCCCTCCCCGGGTCGGAGGGCCCCTTGCAGCTCCCGCCGGCATCCCCCAGTCGCCCCCGGTCCTGAAGGCCTACGAGAAGACCCCAGGCCTGAGTCACAGGGGTTTTGTGAACGTCTTGACCTTACGCGACCTCCTTCTGCTTACCTACCCCAGGCGCAATGCTCTCCTTGTGAGAGATGCACACACAGAAATACAACCGAGGTGGGCGGGCGTGTGGGCCGCGGCTCCAGGCCCCAGGCTTCAGGTGGCCTGAGCTGACGGTTAGAGGGGCGTCCTTCAGACTCTAAGACAACGCAAACCTGTTAGGTGACAAAAGTGAGGGAGAGATTGATGCGGAGGGTATCCCACAATCTGTGTGAAAGACAGGGGAGGGGACACGAACCTATGTTCTATACACACGCACAGAACACCGCTTGCAGGCTTCCAAGCAGTCTGTACAGGCTGAGCCTGGGCAGTGGACCTGGGCCCAAGGACGGGGACCACACCAGCCCCAGTGTGTCCCCTCTCACCACATGGACGCGGAGCCACAGGAAGGTATCATCTACTCAAAATGCTGGTCACTGAAGGTAAACACTGCAGCACAGAGAATTTACGTGGGACCCAGGCTCTCAGATAACAAAAGACAGAATGAATGACATAGAGAAGCTGGGAATTAGCGGGTCACATGGCCCGAGCTGTGTTAAGCACCCTACAGACACAACCACAGCAAGACCGAGAGAAGCCCTGGATGTCTGGCTGGGGTTCTGACGAGGAGCAGTGCAAGCGACAGGGGGAAGGGTTCGGGTGTCATCCAGCAACGGGCCAGGGCAGAGGGTGCACACAGCCGGAGCACACCAGCCGAGTGGCCGCCTGCGCAGGTGGCCTCCACCGTGGGAGGGGCAGTAACTGATGCCCAGCTTACCTGCCAACCACGCGCACATGCTGGGTTCTGCCCTATACTGGAGTCATGGCTAAGTGCACACAGAAGCCATCATCTTGGCCTGGATCCTCAAGGAATTATGTGTTTACCACATTCCTTCACACCTCTTGACCCACCACCTCCCATATGGGGTAATTCAAGCACCTGAATTTGAAAATCACATCTGAATTGAAATCTTTCAAGTTCACAAACTGCAGTGTCGAAGTGCTTTACCCAAGGTCACGCGGCAGCGCTGGGCGGGGCTGACACCAGGCCGTGGGAGATTCTGCAGAGGGCGCAGGAGACCTGCTGACAGGCTCCTCTGGCATCCCGGCCGCCATCCCCTACCTGCTCCCCACCCACAGAAGCCCCCTGGGGTCTCCGCTGGGTGGAAGGGCCCGGGCCCACATGCAGATGGCTCTCGTCTGCACCACGCGAGGCAAACCCCACCTAGCTGTGCCCGCAACACACAGAATCTCTAACAAGCCCTGTATCTCATTAGACTTTGCAGGAAGCTTTTTGTTTTGCAAATGAAACTGCTTCTAAGCACTTTCCTAATTATTTGGCTGTACTATTTGCATGTCGGTTAATGTACTAATTACAGGTCCGTGTTTTATTCATGTGTTAAAACCAGAACCTTGGTTTGATAACATTTGGTCCAATAACCAACCATTTTGACTAATTTAGTGTTGGAAATAGCTCTGCCGAGAGGCACCCGGGTGGCTCAGTCGGTTAAGCTTCCAACTTTAGCTCAGGTCATGATCTCATGCTTTGTGGGTTTGAGCCCGCGCTGCGGGTCTGTGCTGACAGCTCAGAGCCTGGAGCCTGCTTCGGATTCTGTGTCTCCCTCTCTTTCCCTCTGCCCCTCCCCTGCTTGCACTCTGTCTCCGTCAAAAAGAAATATTAAAACATTTTTTGAAATAACACTGCCTGTAGTACAACATATCCTAGAATACACGATCCTCCTTATTTTCACTGACGTTCCCTTAATTTTTCAAAGCAACTTCATATTAAAAAATTAGACGAACCTATTTTTTTTTCTTAAATAGTTTATTGTCAAGTTGGTTTCCATATAACACCCAGTGCTCATCCCCACAAGAGCTCACCCCAACACAGACTAACCTGTTTTCTTTTCTTTTTTCTTTTTTTTTTTAAATTTTTTTTAATGCTTTATTTATTTCTAGGAGAGAAAGAGACAGCGTGAGCAGGGGAGGGTCAGAGAGAGAGGGAGTCACAGACTGAAACAGGCTCCAGGCTCTGAGCTGGCAGTCAGCACAGAGCCCGACACGGGGCTCGAACCCACGAACCGCGAGATCATGAACTAAGCGAAAGTCGGACGCTTAACCGACTAAGCCACCCAGGCGCCCCCAGACTAACCTGTTTTCTATAAAGAACTCCTTGGATATAAACAAGTGTTAAAATATCTGCACTGAAATTGTGCTCAATCCTTACTCGACTGACTGGTACTTTAAACTGGTGTGACACCCCTAAATCGCCCCTACACCTGTGGCAGGAAAGACGCTTTTGCCAGAGGCCAGCTTTTATTTTTTTAATTTTTTTATTTATTTTTTTTACAAATATTTTATTGTCAAATTGGTTTCCATATAACACCCAGTGCTCATCCCCACAAGTGCCCCTCTCCGTGCCCTTCCCCCCTCCCCCCCACATCCATCAGTCCTCAGTTTGTTTCTCAGCATTCAAGAGTCTCTCATGGTTTGCCTCTCTCCCTTTCCCCCACAAAAGCAGGCACCTTTGCAAGAGACAAAAGACACAAATTTTGAGACTGCAAGTATAAAAATTTCCCGAATAAAGCATAAACTCTGTGAAGAATGACTTTACTCCCACAGGGAATCTCAGCCAACAGAATGTTCCTGTCTAGGCGTTTTACAAGGAACCGGGAAATCTGATGTGTGCACTAAGTCCCTCTGGGGGGGGTGGGGGTGTCCAGATGACTTCTCCACTGGCTCCAAGATCTCCAGTTCCCAGGGGAAATTTCAGAAATTTTAGGCTCAGGTGACTCCACTGTCCCTAAAGTAACCTGCACGCGGAGGTACACGGGGCAGAGACTGTCGTCGGGGTCTGGTCAGGCACTGCAGAGGTCACGGGGGGCCAGCAAGGTCATGGGGGAGACACAGGGATGTCAGGACGCAGCTCCAGAAAGGGGCGTTGCGAATGTCCCAAACATGTGACACAGCCACGGTCAAGTGACAGTGTGTTCCTATTTCACAACAGGCTCCAGAGCAACTCAGCACCATCCGAAACAGAAGGGCTTCCGGGCTGGGGGACAGGAGAACTGAATTCAGTCACTTCTCTTTGCACTTCCCTGGGTGGAGTTCAACACCTGTCCCCACTCAGCTCAGTGCTCACGGCAGGGCCTGCGAACAACAGACCACAGGGGAGCTTTCCAGAACCAGGAAGTGTGGCACAGAGAGGGTGACCACGGGCTCCAAGCGCAGCAGATCCATCTACAAAGGACTAAGCTGTTGTGTCCCCAGCTTTCTGCCCAGGGAACTCCAGGAGGAGAACAAGCCTGGGCCACACTCCCTTAGAGAGGCTTAGTATTCAAGGTGATCACCGCCGTCTGCGAATGGTCAAGGACACGAACCTTTGTGACTTAGATCTGGATCTGCTCCTTTTAAACACAACAGGGGTAGCCTTGCACCTGACCCCACGAACTAGGGAGGCCGTGGTCAGACCTCGGGGTTCTCCTAGTAACTGGACCGTGAGCTTCACATAGGCACAGCTGTCCCCCCTCAGGGGCCCTGGCAACCTGCCCCTGGAGCGCTGTGCAAAGGACAGCTTCCACAAGGGCGCACCTTTATAGCACCACCAGGGACAGTCGGAGCGTTATTCCAGTAACGAGAGGAAGAACAGTAAACACACGGAAGGCATGTAACTGAGCAACAAAGGGGAGAACAAAGTCCTGGGGTAAAATGGTGCAATGCTTGAGATGGGCTTTAAAATACTGCCCNCACCCGTCACTCTATGTTCTTAAGAACTGTTTTTAAAAATTATTAAAACAAAATAATTTTTAAGCTCTAATTTGGCAGGAACCCAATTGGTTTAAAAAAATAACACATGGACAGGGGCGCCTGGGTGCCTCAGTTGGTTAGGCATCCGACTCTGGCTCAGGTCATGATCTCATGGCTCGTGGGTTCAAGCCCCACGTCGGGCTCT
>NW_027528640.1:5944546-6030114 GCF_008692635.1 Crocuta crocuta
CCTGGAGGCTGCTTCAGATCCTGTGTCTCCCTCTCTCTCTGCCTCCCCCCTGTTCATTCTCTCTCTCTTTCAAAAATAAACACTAAAAAAATTTTAAAAAATACGAATACGTAGACATACACAAGAACATATAGTACCCAGAAAGAAGGAGCGAAGGAAAATAAGCACACCTACAAGGTTATGTGGGCGGCGGGGCGGAACCGAAGCACACGCCAGCTGATGGCGACAGCCACCAGGCGGGGAGGCACGGCTCAGGACNCGCCCCACATTCCCTGAACCAGGTGCGACCGGGCCCGGAGTGCACAGGCCAGTGTGGCCCACCCGACACTCCCGGCATGGGGCCCTCGTCCACCGGCTCCTTCCTCAGGGCATGAAGACGTGCGTCCAGTTTCTCTGCCAGAAGAGACCAGGCGTGGGCCGCAGAGGGGGCAAGAGAAGGGCAAGAGGAACAGGTGTGCATAGGCCAGAGCACCTCCCGGCAGCCGGAGAGGAACCAGAAGCCAAAGCCCCCGCGTGGTGCTTACTGCAGACGCGCCCCGACGCTGCCCTCCGTGCGGCCCCCGTCTTCCCTCTGGCCCTGGGGCTCCCCTGCAGCGCCACAGGCGGACAAGGAAGTCGGGACAGAGAGGCAGGGGAAGCAGGGAGACACTGTTCCAGAAACGTCATCTGATAAGGTGGCGAGTTCTGAGGCCAACAACCTGGGATGGCACAGACTGGGGACGTCTTCTGACGGCCGTCCCACAGCAAGAAGGGGAGCACTCTCTCAGCAGAACGTTTCTTCCTCAGGGCGGATAACCAGGATACGGCCAAGGAGCACGGCGCGAGGGGGCTGTGCAGGCGCGCCCACCCCCAATCCAAGGGGATTCTTGCACCTCACGTGCCCCCAGAACACTGCTCCGTCCAGCCTCCCAGAGCAAGGTGCTGATGATTCGAGCATCTGGATGCTCACCTTTGCCACCTGAGTCACACATCCTATGTCTGTTCAGACGCTACAAAATCAGGAGGGAAAACTGCTGGGTAAGCTGTGCCTCGGGCTGGACGGGAAGGCCGTTCCCATCCCCTGCTCTTTACGGACGATGACAATCTTAGCGTGTTCCCCGCTGTGCTCTGGGCGCCGGGGTCCCTGAGCCAAATCTACAGCTGGGCTGGACCTGGAGGTTCAGTGCTGGTACCCAAAGGGTCTGAGTACCTGTCCTGTGAATCGTAAACATGACGATCGTCACAACCCACAGGAATTCTTCCTCCAGGAAGGGAGACTCGCAGACGGCAGCCCGGGGACACAGCATCGGGCTGGTGTCCGCCTGGCCCCTCAGATACCTTCTGCACCACGTTTTATGCCACGTGACAGGGCAGAATGTGTCCTGCTGTCATTCTGTTACCCCCTAACTTTTCGCTGAAAGTGTGATCTCTAACTGGGTCTGTACAAATCCTGGGGCCAGGCACTAGGAAACGGACATCAAAGCAAATCGTGTGTCGTGGGAAATAAACACACAAGAGCAAAACGCGTCTTTTTTTTTTTTTTTAAATAGCTGCCCATGCATTTTAAGTTGTGTCTAAATTATTTCAAGGGCAGAAAAGCAAATCCAGTTTGACTCCAACGTTCAGGCTATTAGAGCTGGTGGTTTTCTTCTAGGTTTTTGCTTTTCATTCAACACCAAAGAGGTTAGCAAGTAACAACGGGAATGAATCTTTTCTGACTAACCAAAGGATAAAATAACTTAATGACTGCATCTTAAAGGAAGTCAAGTCATGAACCAAATTAACACAACACTGTATTAATGAATTATACTTTATGAACTAACATCAGATGCAGGGCCATGCTGTCATGTGCACGGACTAAGCTTGTACAAACCAGGGCGAGCGGGACAGGAGCACCTGACCTCGCAAGAAGTGCCAGTTCCCACCGGACTATGCAGCTTCTCCCTCTGATACAGACACATCCAGGGGTACTGAGCCCTGCTCCCACCAGCCACAGCCACTGTTTCCTGAGTATCTCCTAAGTAACACCTCCACGGATTACAGCCACCGTTGGTACCCTTAATGTTGGCAATTCAAGATGCGATTTTGAGGTGAGAAAGCTGCTGGGGGTCATCCCTGGGGTACCAGGCATCGATGGTCCCTTTAACTACTAAGGAGCAGGCAGAGGGCGGTACCATGCTCGGGACTGGATTAATCTCCTCTCCCAGCACAGGAGAGCACAGGAGAGCAGTGGTATTAGCTACTACCAGCCTGACTCTGCCTCCAAACCTGTTCATGCAGGTTGTACTGGTTACTGTCATTACATAATCTCATTAAGTATTAAGAAACGAATCTGAGTCTGAAACCAAAGTGAGCTGTTGTTTCTATAAAAATGAAGTGGAATGCTTTAGAAAGGAGTGACAAAGAACAACAAAAAAACTGCTAAGAGGGACTGCTGGAGACTTTGGGTGTGTTTGAGACCACATTAATATTCTGCGGGCAAAGGCGGGCTTTGAACCCAGATGGGTCAGTACTGGGCTGCCTTGTCGGTGTGCTGTTCTGACACTGCTCAGAGGAAACGCTCAAGTGTGGTTCGTGGGACACCAGTCGGATGGAGGACCCCTCCCCTGTTCAAAGAAATGGTCCCAACACCACAGGAGAGGCTGGCCCATTCTGAACACTGATATCTCTTAAGTTTATTAAAATGTTGGTGGCGGTAATAGTGCGTGCGCTCTCTCTTTTTTATTTTTACTATTTCCACTCTTAACTGATGAATCCTGCAACTACAGGTACTCAACAAGATTCCAAGGGACTAAACCAAGGTCTAGACCCTCCCACTGTATTTCCCTCTTTCCTTGATAAAGAACTTGAACAAAAATTAAAGGTGGACAGTTTGCCCTGATGGAATCTCAGCCCCCTTTCAATGGCCACGTCCCCCCGAGTCTTACCTCCCTAAGCCCCAAGGAGCTGGGGCCCCAGTGTTCCCCATCTGGTGACCTAGGTTAAACACCGGCCCTTCTCTTTTCTTTGCATTTACAACCCCCATTAGCTCACGTAAGTATGCTTGGAGTTGAGCAAAACAAGGCAAAGGTCAACTCACGCTATAAAGTACGTCTCTCTCTTGCCTTGGATGCTGTGTTCCAGAAGACCCATCTATGTTCACCTACCTATACGGAGCAGCAGCTCAAGAGTGCACAAAGAGGAAGTAAAAAACAGCTCCAGGATGGGGGAAGGGGAGATCTTTTGGAACCAGATCCTGCAAGGAACAGGTTAGTCTTATGGCAAATGAGTTACAGAGTAGAAAGAAGTAGGTTTAAACTCTGTGACTGTAGAAAAGTTAACAGCTTTTCCAAACCAGTTTCCTTGTATATAAATCGTCATCCTAACCACCTACCTCAGGGATTAAATGAGACAAAGAGTTGCAAAGCACCTGGTACAGTCCAGGCATGTAAGAGGTGCTTAAAAAATCATGGCTCCCTTTAGTCATCTACCTTTTCATACTCAAGCTGTACCCAAAATGGCATTATTTATGTATATTTTTTGCATCTTCCTTCCTCAATTTAAGAACTCAAGGATTCTCTTAAAAACAGCTGGATCCTTACACCTTGGTGACTCCCCGACAACCACAGCTCAGAGGCTCCATTACGGAGAAAGCTCTAAAGAGCGAGGTAACGTCACTTGTGAGATATGTCTGCATGCTTTAGGAGCTCCCAAAATGTGAGCGTTAGTGGCCTGACTTATGTTATTAAATTTACTCAAGCAAATGTGCAGGTCCAGGCAGGACGCGGACCAGTGTCTGTTTATACTGTCACTCCCCAGCTGGACAGCAGCAGGACCTCGAATCTTGAATCATACACACCCGCAGTAAGGATGAAGATATTGAAGGGTGCGGGAAGACTAAGTGAGGCTGGCCTGGTCTGGTTTTGACGTGCATGCAGACAGCGGAAAGGGGATTTTTAACAACATGCCAGCCACACACACACCTCTGATCCCGGCTCCGTGCCCTTCCACGAGAGAGAAAAACCAGCATTGAAAAGTTCGGAGGAATACCGTGTCTGGGCTTATTTGGAGGTCTGTGCCCCCCACCTCTTTTCCGGATGAGCACCAGCTCCAGCAACTGCCTTGAAGACGAGACATCTTAGGAAGGCGCCTTTCCCAAGCGCCCAAAGCCATAAAACCCAATAGCCGTTACCGAAGTGACCACTCGGGTTCCAGAAGTATTCAAGGTAAACCTGTAATTTCCTTTAAAGGAAAGCTTTTTCTTCTCCTCAGGTCCAATTACTGATTCACAAAGAGGCCACTGAGAGCAAAGTGGGTATGGGCCCCAGAAAGGGCGGTGGTGACAGAGCCGGCCTCGAGGTGCGGGGGCATCTGAGAAGCGTGACCCTGAGTCCCCTCATCCCCCTTCAGCCCTGAATCGGGAACGCCTTGTGCCGAGAAGATGCACTTCCAAAGCCCACATGCAGGTATCATTCCACCCTTGACTCTGCTCTGACCCACTGGCACACATCTCATGGTGGTCAACCGCACGCTGCCAGAGTTCTCCGCAATAACGAGAGCAGTCCTGTTATTTCTCTACCCTCCCTAAGCTTTGTAAACACACACACACACACACACACACAGGTTGTGGGAAAATAGTCCTTATTCACTTAAAATGACAATTAAAAATAAGTACGTACACAGTTCTGACGGAAACCCTGACGCAAATCCTAGGAAGACAATCAGATTCGTCACAGCCCTCCGTGTGGACGGAGGAGGACGCGTCTGAAATTCTAAAGCAACGACCGAATATCGAAATATTAGATACTGAAAGAGAATTGTCCTAAAGGCTTTTGATGACCAGCCTTTGGGTCAAAATGGTTGATAAAAGCTATCAAATCATAACGTTAGCTTCCGCACGTTAGTTAGGCTAACACCACAACACCGTGCAGCCCAGTTCAGCCGCGCAGCTCTGTTAAGTGACATGCAGCTTCCCCCTCGGGGCCCAGCCCGCCGTGTCGCCACACAGTGCTTGTCGGCATCGCTTCTCAAAGGGGAGGTTCTGGTAGGTTCCTGCTAAGTTTTTGTAGCGCGTTTTCTGTGAAGCCAGCACGTGATCGGCTCTCAGGCTAACCACGTCATGAATCTCAAGTACGATCAAGTCGCCTTGTGAAGAAACTGAGCACACGAGTTGCAGACGATCTAGTGGTAGGGGTGACTGAGGGGTGCCGGGGCCACACACACACACGCGCGCGCGCACACACACACACGCCTTTTTCTCCCCTTGCAATCCACAGTGACAACCCCCCATTACGGTGATATACACTATTACTATTCAAGACTGTACTGGGCCTTCATATCATGAATCATTCTAACCAGTTTTATATGGGCCAAATTATTCAAAAGAATAAGAAGAGAAACTCACTGATGGAGATCAAGTCCTTAAACGTGACAGGGCACACGAAATGTAGAGACAGAAAGTGGATGCGCAGTGGCCCAGGGCTATGGACCAGTGAGGAGCAGCTGTCAAGGGCAGGGGGCGTTCTCCATCTGGGGGCAGTGCTGGTGGCAGGACTCGGCAAGTTTACTAAAACTCTCTGAACGGTACCCTTAAAAGAGGTGAATTCTGTGGTATGTAGAATACCTCTCGGTAAAGTATTTGTTTTAAGTCATAGGGTACGTTGGACTCGGCTTTTTTTTAAATGTTTATTTATTTTGAGAGTGAGAGAGAGCAAAAGTTGGGCGGAGGGGAAGGAGCAGAGAGAAAGAGAGAGAATCTCAGTCAGCCTCTGCACGGTCGGCACAGAGCCCAATGGGCGGCTCAAACTCATGAACCATGAGATCATGACCTGAGCCGAAACCAAGAGTCAGATGCTTAACTGATCGAACCCCCCAGGCGCCCCTGGACTTAGTTAGCATTTTGATCGGGACTGGAAAGCAACTAAGGACGTACGAAAATCCTCAGTTTTGAGAACGTTCATCCCAGCACCTTCTACTAGCCCAAATTTCACAAGTGAAGACTAGCTACCCACAGTCCCTTCACACACTACAGTAGAGGCGGCTATCGCAAGTGCTGCAGGGAAAACGGGACAACTGAAATGTCCGTCCCTGAAGGAAATTATGACACGGTCACCCTCTGACTGTACTGCAGTCCATGCTCAATGGGCCGTTTAAAAAAAATGTTAGACTGTGCACGACACACGCAGGAACGTGTGCACGCGGTGCACCGAGTGGGACATGTAAGGCACATGTGGGTGATCCGTGTACACACATGTGCTTGCGTGTGTAGTACTGGGAAAGATAAATACCAAACTGCTCACCACGTTTACCCTTTGGAATGGGACATGGTGGGTGGGGAGGATTTTCCAGTAAAGTGAAGTTAGGGGATCTGGAAGGATGGGCAGCAAAGCACCCAGAACACCTGTCCCTGGCTAGATGGAATTCATGTTTTTAATGTTCTTTTTCACTGTTCCTTCTTACTGGAGAGGGAGGTTAGTAAGGGGGTCAAGACACAGCCTAGTTTTAAATCCTGGCTCTTCTGGTGACTTGCTGTGAGATGCTGAGCAAATCGCGCTGTGCGGCAGCTCCCTGCCTTGGTGAGTGGGACCGCCACAGCACGTCCGCCACAGCTCCTGAGGACCAAGTGGGTCACGTCCGGGGGCACGCGGAGCACTCCTCGTTAGCGCTCATCGGCACGTATACCCATGCCTTACCGGTAAGAAGGAAACACAAACAGAAACTCCAGTTCCGTGTGGAGAACAGAAAGGAGTATGAAACCACAGACACCGACTCTCTTGCTCCATCAGGTCAAGTTCATTCAGCATGAGCAGGAGGCGCCGAGAACAGGCTGAGTCTGGAGAGGCGTCAGAGTGTGTCTGATGACCAGCACTGCCGTAACCTGACTCCCTGTGGGCCACGGCCACACCAGGGGGTATCTGGCCAGGAGGCTCCCAGGTGCCGTGGCTCAAGATGTGACCGATTCCTCCTGCGGCTGTCACCAAGGAGACTGTGCTGCCTCGTGACAGCAACAATTAGCGTGTGTGACCGGGCCAGTGGCAGAGAGTCCTGAAACACAACTGCCTCGTATAAACACCTACGCCTAATAATTGACCTCAGTGGGACTTGTGGCCTCACCTTGAGACCGACAATACAAAACAGGGTCATTACAGTGACTCTTGAGCCAGCAAAGAGAAAAAATATCATCAACGGTCATGTGCTAAAAACATAGAGCAAACCTCTTGCCTTGCTGAGAGTCACCAGGTTGTGAACTAGCCCCGTCTCCCCTCTGTTGCAGCAGGTACTTTAAACGTTCCGAGTGCTGGGAACGCGGTCGTCGAGGCAGGACGCCTAACATCTGCTGAGTGATCACTGCGTACCTAATTCCTGCTCGGCTCTCAACTCTGCCGGGCAGGTACTTTGATCTCCAGGGCTTGGAGAGACTACCTTTCTCTCTTGGGGATGCCCGTGAGTGGCAGCACGGAGGAGCAAACGCAGAAACTCCGTCTGGAAAGCCTCAGCTTCTCTACCTGCTCTCAGTCCGCCAGCTTCCTTCACGCCTTTTACTCCAGCTGCAGAGCATTCCTCCAGAAAGCCTCTACACCCCCCAAAAATTGTGTACCACCTACCCAAAAATACAGGGCGGGAGCCCCTGAGATTTTTCTGATGTGTTTCTTACAGCAGTCACAGTTGGTGGTAGCATTTTATTTTTCATTTGCTTTTTTTTCCAAGGCTGGTGGGTTTTCAGCGGGACCCCGGGGGCATCAACTCCAGGCCCGTGCAGGTACCCATCATCACTGAGCAAACTGCAGACACTCCTGGCTTTCAGAAACCCATTTTTTGGGGTGCCTGTGTGGCTTAATCTGTTAAGCATCTGACTTCAGCTCAGGTCATGCTCTCACACTTGTGGATTTGAGCCCTGCATCAGGCTCTGTGCTGACAGCAAGGATTCTGGAGCCTGGAGCCTGCTTCAGATTCTGTGTCTCCCTGCCTCCCTGTTTCTGGCCTGCTCTCTCTCTCTCAAAAATAAACAAACATTAAAAAAAAAAAAAAGAAACTCATTTTTCAAAGTGGATTCTGTTTGTCTTAGGCACCCACCCTCCGGTATAAAACGGTAAAAATAAATGCATATGTGAATTTCCATCGGTCTTGATTTAGTCCACTTGGTTTATAAGCTACAGCTAAGGATGCAAGGTGGACCAGGGCAGAACAAAACCATGTGCCCGAGAAATCATCTGTAAGCCTCTTCTGATGGGGCATCACGGACATTTTTAAACATCTCCGTTTATTGTTTGATGTACTGTTTAGAAAACTGACATTACCAAGCCACAATACATACGTCTGATCAAAGCTAATTAATGGCATCATTCATCAATTATTCCATCAGTCGGTAGTGAAATGGATGCTTAATAAGCACTGTGATCATTCAGAACGACAACAGCTGCTGCTCTCATGCGATGGTGTCCAATTATTCTTGTGTGGAGTGCCGCAGGAGACAGGCAAGTCAAAGCCCAGCAGCAGTTTTCTCAAAAAGAAACCTGTGTTTCCCAGTGCAGGCTTTTATTTCAGCAAATTCAAATTAACAGAGTCACCTGCCTTCAGAAAACTATGAAGAGTAAACACAGCCAATGGGTACCTCCTCTCATAGGGCGTGAAAAAGAGGCCACGATCCCACTCGAAATGAGGACTTACTGCTATTTTATATGTCATCCAAGAAAACTCGGAGCCATCATACTGTCCTTTATAGGATACCATTAAAAAACTTTCCACACGTGGGGTGCCTGGGTGGCTCAGTCGGTGAAGCGGCTGACTTGGGCTCAAGTCATGATCTCACAGTTTGTGAGTTTGAGCCCCATATTGGGCTCTGTGCTGCCAGCTCAGAGCCTGGAGCCTGCTTCGGATTCTGTGTCTCCCTCTCTCTCTGATCCTTCCCTGCTCACGCTGTCTCTATCTCTTTCTCAAAAATAAGTAAAACATTTAAAAAAAACAACTTTCCACGTGTATGCATAAGGGAAGTATATAAAAACAGATTACTCGAATTATTGGGAAATCCTTCAGCTCTTCTCTGGAGATAATTAAATAAAGAAGTAGCAAAATATTTCCCCTGGACTTAGGCCGAGTTACGGTTTACAGAGAACATATCAAGCTCTCATACGATCCATTTTTGTTAACCTGAATCTTAAATTTTAAATGTTCAAAAGAGAAGACTGCCCCTTGAAGAAGTCTGAAGAGAATCCATGCTTCGTGTGTTTGTGATTTTGAATGCAGGTGTTTAAGGGACAGTCTTCACAGCACTGTAACCACTAGGGAGCAGACAGATCACCTCCTCCTGGGCAATCTACACAGGCAACAGCGTGAACGCAAAGGCAGGAGACATTCATCCAGACGACGTCTGGCACCAGTGCCGTTTCCACGCTCGATATTCCACATGATAAGCCACGGCGTGTACCACAGATACGTCTCAGGACTCGGCCCAGCAGTCTGGAAGCTGCGAGAAGGGCTATGACAGGAAGATGTGGAGGGGCCCGGGCTCCGGGGGCCTGTCCGTCAGGCATGTGCACGTCTAGCTGACGCCCGTGCTCCAGGGGAACCTTGGCGCGAGCCCTCTGTTCCTGCCCACGCTCTCTGCTCTTCCTGGGCTCCATCCGTTTGTCCACGAGTCGTGCCTCCTTTCAGACACTGCCCTACCTGCTGGGGATACAGACGTGAGGATGACCTGCCACTTGGGTCGTCCCCAGGTGGCTGATCTGCGCAGAAGCTCGCCTGCCTTCAGAGGCCTGTAAACTGCTGGGAGCCAAGGCAAGCGCAGAGGACAAGGTCACCGCCACCCATCCCTCCTTCAGGCAGTCTCAGTGCAAGTGACGTGCTGTGGGGTCTCTGGGGTGATGTGTCAAATGAAGACTACGGGAACAGTCTTTTTCCCAAACTACAACTAGTCAGCCTTAGAAACAGGTGAAAGTATGGCCAAGTTTTCCCATTCTACATGCTTTTTCCATTTCTTTAAAAAAAGGACATGTTCAGGGCCACCTGGGTGGCTCAGTGAGTTAAGCATCCAACTTCGGCTCCGGTCATGATCTCGCTGTTGGTGAATTCAAGTCCCACGTCAGGCTCAGAGCCTGGAGACTGCTTTGGATTCTGTGTTTCGCCCTCTCTCTGCCCCTCCCCTGATCATGCTCTGTCTCTGTCTCTAGAAATGAATAAACATTTTAAAAAATAAATAATAAAAAAGAACATGTTTAAAAAATCTTTACACCAAAATAAAAACAATGTTTTTAATGAACTTTTTCAAGAGCCAGGGTATATATAACATAGGAAAAAACATTTTCAACACATATGAATTTAGGCTAATTTTTCTCATTTGAAATGAGCAGATATGAGTCAATATGGTAAAGACAAAAAGAAAGTGGGGTGGAGGAGGAAGAGAGCACAAAGCCACTCACAGAACAGGCAGCTCACTAGACTGGCAAAAATGCTGAAGCCTGGGGGCCGACCGTGCCACTGTGGCAGTGGGAAAGGGACAGCCTTGGCAAAGGGAAATGAATGTGCCTAACCTTCTTGGAGAGCAGTCTGGTGATGTCTGGCAGAGTTTACAATGCGTTTATCCTTGGACTGAACAATCTATTAGAGATTTAACCTACGGATAATCTCCGCAAGATGTTTATTTACGAAAAGGCAGACTGTGGTAACTCTGCTAGATAACTGTAACGCTTCCTGGCAAATAACTGGCAGCTGCTAACAATAGCCAGAGATAAGGCACAGGTGACATAAATTACTGCATGGCTGTGCCATGGAATTATATACATATCATGTCAACGTGAAGAAGGAAGATCTGTGTGTCGACAGAAAAGATCTCTAAAAATATAATGGGAGGGGTGCCAGGGTGGCTCAGGGGCTTGAGGTCTGACACTTGATTTCAGCTCAGGTCGTCATACTGAGGTCGTGAGATCGAGCCCCGCATCCGGCTCCATGCTGAGCCGTGGAGCCTGTTTAAGGTTCTCTCTCTCCTTCTTTCTCTCCCTTCCCCCACTCATGCATGCACGCTCTCTCAAAATAAAGAAAAAAGAAAAAGAAAAAGAAAAATATAACAGGAAAAGTACATCAAAGAAGACTACAGAGAAATATATTTAAGTATATATATTTAATCCCTTTAAATAAACAATGTAGAAAGCAGAGAGCCAGACAGATGACCCAATGTGCCAAAAACATGTTTTTCTTTAAGAAATCACAAGAAATGTATAACAGTTATATTTGAAATGAAGCTTTTACTTCTCTTTCTGCACCTTTTGATACCATTTGTATATTAATCACATATAGGCACTCCTTTTATTTATTTTCAACATCAGAGGTTAGCCAAATGTAAGATCACAGGCAATTATCTTCTCTCTCTCAGCACTCTGTTTTTAAACAAAATCTAACTTTAAAAAGCCCAGAAAAAAATTCTTCATTTGCAAAAAAATAAAATAAAATAAAAAGCCCAGAAAACTGAAAAGTATCTGTTGAGCTTTACATCTAAACCTCCCAAAATATATTTAATGAGTTGAAGGCTCTTTAAGAGAGCTCTGAGGGAGAAAAACAGAATAAAATATGAAATGAGACAAACAAAAAAGGCACAGCAGATAACTCAATATCAACTGGGTTCAAGGACAAGGCTGAGTATTTCTCCCTTTCTCATGTTTTGAATAAAATGATAAGTTACGCACTGCATAGAGGCAGGCGGCAAGAAGTCACAAACGCATCCCACAGTGCAAAGCTGTGTTATGTAGAAAACCATCTTGAGGGAAAATCTTCAACGGGCTCTTCTGGATGAACTGTTCTTCCATATCCACAAGGAAGCAGTAAAGAAATGCAGTAGTAACTAAATAAAGAACCCACCAGAGACATTTAAAATACTAGCCTTACAATGTATGAGGAAAGTCTTTGGCAAATGTTTATAAAGCCTAAGAGATAAAATCTCAAATTGAATTACATGCAATTACAATTCTAGGTTGTACCAAATATTAAACAATAAAGCCTGGGGTGTCATAAATGGGGCACCAATTCCTCATTATCCGTGTATTTATCCAAGGGGCAAAGGATAAAAAAGAAATGAAAAAAGCTTAATCTTTAATAGTCCCCTAGTGGTAAGTCTCTAACAGAGGGGGTCAAACCACTCAGTGTGAAGCCTGAGGGAAATGGTGAAGCACCACGGTGGGGTGGGGTGGGAGTGGGGGGATATGAAGCCACCAAGCATATGTATATCATGAGCAACTGTCTGGTTGAAAAAAAGAAAAATACAGGTTCTCAGAGAACGGGTGGGCTCTTCCCTCTCTGTGTCAGTTACCAGCTTAGTGCCTCTCAGCTTCCAATTCGACCTTTGTTGCCTGATCTGCAAACACGCATCAGGGTCCCTTGAGCGTGTGTTTCACTTGCCACCTACTTTTGTCAGCAGAAGGAAGTTTCTGGAAAGACACTGGCTCCTGGCTCCAGGGCGGCACCTGCCCGTGACGGCGTCACGGCGAGGCGTCTGCAGCTAGACACCTTGCTGTGGACAGGTGACCCCCACCCCCAGCGACTCTGCGCCAGACGGTGCGCCCCAGCCACTCTCCAAGGTCCGGGGTGCGATGTGCACCCGCTCTCACGGGGCTGGGGGTGCAGACTCGTTCTTGTCCCCAAGACCCTTTATTTCTACGTCCTACACAGGTCTGCTTACTTTTTATCAGCTAAGCCATAACGGCTGCAACCCCTTGTCTAGCTGATAATTTTTTTTTTTTATAATGTGTATGTATATGTGTTTATGTCATTGGCCTGCCTCTCTATTTGGGGGTTATTTTGAAGTTTTCTTTTCTCTTTTTTTTCTTACTGTTTCAGTCTAGTTGCTGATGGCAAATATGATGCTCACGTCATATGGTTCTTATTGTCATGATAGTTTTAATTTTTCCCTGCGTTTTCTTTTTTCAGTTTTATTGTACTTTTTCACTGCGGCACGACGAACGCAGTGTGGCAGCGGTTCCGGGTCCCAGGCAGTGACTCGCCGAGTCTCCACGCTACCCTGTGCCCGCCGGTCAGCGCCCTTCGTGCCCGGCAGCTGTTCCGCACATCCTGTCTCCTGTCCTTACCCACGCCCGACCCAGCGCCTGCTCTACCGCCGTCCCCGTTCAGGGGGCTGCCGGGCTTCTGCTCCCGGAAGAGCGGGCCCGACACACGCCCCTTGCCCGCCAGCATTGCTGCCGCAGGCGTCCTGGCAAACCGAGGAAGAAGGGGCCTTTCTCCAGGCCCCTGCGCGGCGCTCAGCGGGCCCACCTCTCAACGCTCCCGACGGCCACGGGTCACGGCGTCGAGTCCCCGAGGACGGCCTGACCCTGCAGCCGCACACCTTATCTGACTCAGCACCCCCTGGCCTGCCCACGCCCGCGGCCGCCTCTGAGCTCCAGGCATTGAGAAAGATTAGATGTTCAGGAAACAAACACGGCGCAAGAAAATAAAGACAGAAACAAAACAGCACATACCTTTCCCCTACTTTTCACAATAAGTAACTTACTTTCACAATAAAATCCAAAGCCACAGTCACAGCCAAAGGGCAGGAAGTAAGAAGCGCCATGATTTTTCAAGTGTATTAAAAACGGTTTTCGTACTAAATTCACAACTGCATTTCAGTCTCCTGGAGTGATGCCGGGAACCCCTGGGTGACAGTGTCTCAGGCTCTGGGACCTCATGGGGGCCCGGAGCCGGCCCGGAATGGCTCTTGTGGTCTCCTTCGCCCCGTCCAGCAGCAAGCCCTCCCTACCCTGAGGCCCTGCTGAGGCCCCTGAAGAGACCTAGGCCTTGTGCTGCTCTGGGGCAGAGACCGGGTCATCCTCTTCGTTGCTGTGTGGCCAGGACAGAAGTGGCAACACGTTTATTCATGACTGAGAATAGCAGTAGCAGCCTTGGAAACGTAGAGAGGGCCTGACGGCAGTGAGCACCTCTCAGTAAACGTAAGGCAGCACACGACACGATACAGAGAACAGAATGCACACGTCTGAATCAGAGATCTCAGCAAAGACTTCATGCTGTGAGAAACAGCTGAAGGCCTTGAATGTGACTGCTCACCATTTGCTCATTTACTTGGTGAGCATGTGTTTCCTGAATGCCCACTGTCTGCTGGGTGCACATTTACGGTTATCATAAGCCGTCACAGGAGTAAGGACAGTGCTGAGCTCTGGGTAGAAAATATAAAAAATAAACTGAATTTAAAAATCTCTATGAAGTTATAGTTAATTTAAGAAATATCGGGAGCAAAAACCTCCATGAACCAGAGCTGATGGCACACCAGGAATCAACTTATTTTTGATTTCTGTATGGTCAAGATACAGTATTTTCAGGGACTCTGAGAAGAGAGAGGGCCTGAGAATTGGGCAAGTGCAAATGGTTATTTATTGAGCCCTATGAACTCACCCAAAAGACCCTTTCCCTGAGTCCCCAGCTGCAGGTCCCCTACCTCCCACTCAGCCATTTTTAAAAACCCACCCAAATACACACTGGTCTCCCGAGAAGACAGAGAACAGTAATAATGACAATAAAAACAAAAAATAATGATCACATGCTGAGTTCCCGGTGACAGGCATTGTATTATGCCCTTAATACTCAAGGCCCCACATAATCTTCACTTATGAGGTGGGAGCTTTATTTATTTATTTATTTTTTTAGCTAGTACGATTTCTTTTCTTAAAATTTTTTTAATGTTTTATTCATTTCTGAGAGAGAAAGACAGAGAGAGAGAGAGGGAGAGAGAGAGAGACAGCATGAGCAGGGGACGGTCAGAGAGAGAGGGAGATACAGAATCTGAAGCAGCCTCCAGCACAGAGCCCGACGCGGGGCTTGAACCCACGAACCGTGTGATCCTGACCTGAGCCTAAGTCCGACACTTAAAACGACTGAGCCACCCAGGCGCCCCCACAAACATATTCTTTAAAAACAACACTAAGAGTCTGACCCTGAAGGGGAATATAGCACCTAAGTAGGAGGACTAGGCTCCTCTCATCCCACAAATACAACTAGATAACTATCAAATCATTCTAAATACCCCAGAAATCGACCTCAAGATTGGCAGACCAAAACTCCATGACTAAAGCTGGATAAGAGGCCACATCAAAGAAGGTAGGGAGTGTGGAGGCATGGTTGAGGGAAGACACAGATCTTGAGTGCTGCAGAGAGGAGGGAGCCACGGTCGGGGAGAAGGGCAAGAAAGGAGCGCATACCAGAAGGCATAAGGAGAAGGTTTCCCCCAAAGCCTTAGACTTAGAAAGCAAGAGAGGCTGAATTTCATGACTTCGAGCAACAAGCAGGGCTTAGATCTAGCCAGTAGGCTTGGCTGGGATGAAGCCTAGGGGCACTGTGCTGCTCCTGGAAAGAAGGCAGGGAAACAACCTGGGGGCAGACAGTATGGGTGTGGAAACACATCTGAAGAACACCTGGGGCACACAGAGGGGCCAATAATTTGATCTCAGAGCTCATCCCTGAGAGGCAGCCTCCAGGGAGACACCTCTCCCGTAAAAAAGAAACTGGCTAAGGCCATTTCCATCCTCCACCCTTCAGCATAAACACAGAGCCACCTGAAGGAAGCAGCATGGTGCTGACACTGGCTGCCTGAACTGCTTACATCCTACACTCTGGTGGGACTGCCCCTCTCAGTCATGCTTGCTCAGTCCCAGCACAGTGGGCACCTTCCTACAGAAGACCAGCACAAACCCCTGCCCACACCATGTCCCCCAATCAGAGAGTTCTGCAGGGCCTCAGTTCTGGTGAAGGTGGCATCAGATCTCATTTCACAAGCAGATTAGAGCACACCTAGTTAAAACTCTCCATATTCAGGCCAGGGACCAAACAATGCCCATAGCAGGCAAGGAGAGCTGCTGCAGACCAAGAGCCTGAAGGACAGGGCAGCCAAAACACAAGAGCAGAGCACAGGCAGCAACACACTGGAGACACTCCCTGAAGCACCAGGCTCTGGGCACTATGTGACCTTTCCCTCATAAGGTCATTACTTTCAGGAGCAGGAGACATAGCAGGCTTTTCTAACACAGAGAAGAAGGCAGAGACTTTGACAAAATGCAAAAATGGAGACATTTATACCAAATGAAAAAAAAAGATGAAGCCACTGCCAGAGATCTGACTGAAACATACAAGTAATATGCTTGGTGGAGACTTTAAAGCAACAATCATAAGGATATTCGCTGGGCTTGAAAGAAGAACAGAAAACATCAGAGAGACCCTTACCACAGAGATAATAGAGTTGAAGAAGAATCGACCAGAGATGAAGAGTACAATAAATGAGACTGGAAACAGGCTTGATACAATGAACACGAGAATGGAAGAAGCAGAGGAACAAATAAGTGACACAGAACATAGAATTATGGGAAATAATGAGGATGAACAGAAGAGTAAGAGAAGAATTAAATTAACACGAGAATAGACTTAGTGAACTCAGTGACTTCATCAAACATTTGTATTCTAGGGATCCTAGAAGAAGAAGAGAAAGGAAAGGGGGCAGGAAATTTATTTGAAGAGATAATACCAGATATCTTCCCTAAGTGGAAGAAGGAAACAGACATTCAGATTCAGGAGGCACAGAGAGCTCCCATCAAAATTAATAAAAGCAGGCCAACACCAAGACAATAAATAATAAATAATATATCTGCAAAATACAGTGATAAAGAAAAAAATCCAAAAAGCAGCAAGACAAAGCACGTTCTTAACTTACAAGAGAAAACCTGTAAGTCTAGCTGCAGGTTTCTCCACAGAAACTTAGCAAGCCGGAAAGCACTGGCATGATATATTCAAAGTGCTGACTGAGAAAAATCTACAGCCAAGAATACTCCATCCAGCAAGGCAATCATTCAGAACAGAAAGATAGCTTCCCGGGCTGCCTGGGTGGCTTAGTCGGTTAAGCGTCCGACTTTCGCTTACGTCATGATCTCGCGGTTTGTGGGTTCGAGCCCCATGTCAGGCTCTGTGCTGACTGCCAGCTCGGAGCCTGGAGCCTGTTTCGGAGTCTGTGACTCCCTCTCTCTCTGACCCTCCCCTGCTCACGCTGTCTCTCTCTCTTTCTCCTAGAAATAAATAAAAAACATTTAAAAAAAAAAAAAAGAAAGATAGTTTTCCCCCCCAAAAATTAAAGGAGTTCATGACTACACACTAGTCCTGCAAGAATAAGTAAAGGGGACTCTGTGAGTGGAAAGGAAAGAACATAAGTGAGAATGTGAAGACAGTAAACACAAAGGCAGTAAAAATTAATATTTCTATAAAAATCCAGTCAAGGAACTCACAACATAAAAGGACATTAAGTATGACAACAAACACTAAAACATGAAAAGGGCAGGAGTAAAGAATGGGTTCAAACTTACACAACCATCAACTTAATCTACACTACTATGTGCAGAAGACATTATATACAAATTTAATAGTAACTACAACTCAGAAACTACTAATAAATATGCAAACAATCAAGAAATCAAAATATCTCACTAAAGAAAACCATCAAACTGTGAAGATAAGAAAGGATCAGGGGAAAATCTCCAGAAACTACAAAACAAACAAAAAAACCCCAAAACCAAATAATAAAATGGCAATAAATACAAGTCTATCAATAATAATTCTAAATGTAAATGGACTAAAAACTCTAATCAAAACACATAAGATGTAAGAATGGGTAAAAAGACCTAATACCTGCCTATATGCTAACTATAAGAGAATCATTTCAGACTTAAACACCTGTACACTGAGATTGAAGACAGAAGAAAGATTCATCATGCGAATGATCACCGCATGAAAGTCAGAATAGCAATACGGGACAATTTAGACTTTAATACAAAGTCGGTAATGAGAGACAAAGAAAGACACTATATAACAACAAAGGGGACAATCCGACAAGACAATATAACAACTGTACATATTTTTGCCCCCCAGAAGCATCCAAATATATAAAATAATTGATAACAAACATAAAGGAAATGATCTACAGTAATACAACCTTAGTAGGGGAAGTTAACACCCCACTTAATAGATGGACAGATCATCTCAACAGAAAATAAACAAGAAAGCAATGGCTTTGAATGACACCCTGGACCAGATTAATTTAACAGACATATTCAGAACATTCCATCCTAAAACAGCAGAATACACTTTCTTTTCAACTGCAAGCAGAACATTCTCCAGAATAGATCACATATTAGGCCACAAAACAAGCCTCAACAAATTCAAGAAAACTGAAGTCATACCATGTACCTTTTCTGACCACAGTGGTATGAAACTTGAAGTCAACCACAAGAGAAAGTCTGGAAGGACCACAAATACATGGGATGTTAAATAATATGTTTCTACACGATGAATGAGTCAACCAGAAAATAAAAGAGATTTTTCAGAAGCCATGGAAACAAATAAAAATGAAAACATAATGGTCCAAAACCTTTCGGGATGTAGCAAAAGCAGTTCTAAGAGAGAAGTATTTAGCAATACGGGCCTACTTTGAGAAGCAAAAAATCTCAAACAACCTAACCTTACACTGAAAAGAGCCAGAAAAAGAACAAACAAAGCCTAAAGCCAGCAGAAAGAAGGAAATAATAAAGATCAGAGCAGAAATAAATGACACAGAAACTGAAAGAAAAATAATGATGATGATGATAATAGAAAAGATCAATAAAACTGGGAACTGGTTCTTTGAAAAAATTAATAAAACTGCTAAGTCTCCAGCAAGACTTATTAGAAGGAAAAGAGAAAAGACCCAAATAAATAAAACCACAAACGAGAGAGAGGAAGTAACAACCAACACCACAGAAATAAAAAGGTTTATAAGAAATTATTATGAAAAACTATATGCCAACGAATTGGGACAACCTGGAAAAAATGGATAAATTCCTAAAAACATATAAATTGTCAAAACTGTAAAAGGAAAAATTAGAAAATTTGGAGTGCCTGAGTGGCTCAGTCGGTTAAATGTTCGACTTCATCTCAGGTCATGCTCTCACAGCTCATGAGTTCAAGCCCTGCGTCGGGCTCTGTGCTGACAGCTCAGAGCTTGGAGGCTGCTTCAGATTCTGTGTCTCCCCCTCTCCATCTGACTCTACCCAGCTCACGGTCTTTCTCCTTCAAAAATGAACATTAAATTTTTTTTTAAGAAAAGAAAAGAAAACTTGAACAGACTAGTTACCAGCAATGAAACTGAATCAGTCATCAAAAAACTTCCAACAAACAAAAGTCCAGGACCAGATGGCTTCACATACGAATTCAAAGAAGAGGTAATGCCTATTCTTCTCAAACTATTTCAAAATACTGAAAAAGAAGGAGAACTTCCAAACTTATTCTGTGCGGCCAGCATTACCCTAATACCAACACCAGATAAAGACACCACAAAAAAAGAATCCTATAGGCCAGTATCTCTGAGGAACATAGATGCCAAAATTTTCAATAAAATACTAGCAAATTGAATCTAGCAATACATTAAAAAAATCATTCACTGCAATGAAATGGGATTTATTCCTGGACAGCAAGCATGGTTCAATATTCACGAATCAATCAATGTGACCATCATACCAATAAAAGAAAGGAAAAGAACCACACGATCTTTTCAAAAGAGGCAGAAAAAGCATCTGATGAAGTACAACATCCATTCATNATCCTATAGGCCAGTATCTCTGAGGAGCATAGGTGCCAAAATTTTCAATAAAATACTAGCAAATTGAATCTAGCAATACATTAAAAAAATCATTCACTGCAATGAAATGGGATTTATTCCTGGACAGCAAGCATAGTTCAATATTCACGAATCAATCAATGTGACCATCATACCAATAAAAGAAAGGAAAAGAACCACACGATCTTTTCAAAAGAGGCAGAAAAAGCATCTGATGAAGTACAACATCCATTCATGACAAAAACTCTCGACAAAGTAGGTCTAGAGGAAAACTACCTGAACAAAATAGGGACCATGTATGGAAAACCCACTGCTAACATCATTCAAAATGGGGGAAATGTGAGGTCAGGAACAAGATAGGGATGTCTACTCTGAGCACTTTTATTCAACACAGTACTGTAAGTCCTAGCCACAACAGTCAGACAGCAAAAATGCATCCGAATCTGTAAGGAAGAAGTAAAATTTTCATTATCTGATGACATGATACTATATATAGAAACCTGAACAACTCCACCAAGAAACTGCTAGAACTGATAAAACTATTACAGTAAAGTCCCAAAATACAAATCAACGTACAAAAATGTGTTGCACTTCTATACACCAATAACGAAGTTGCAGGAAGAGAAATCAAGAAAACAATCCCATTTACAATTGCACCAAAAATAATGAGATNTGAAGTTGCAGGAAGAGAAATCAAGAAAACAATCCATTTACAATTGCACCAAAAATAATGAGATATCTAGGAATACACATAACCAAAGGGGTGAAAGACCTGTACTCTGACAGCTATAAAACACCGATGAAAGAAACTGAAGTGACACAAAGAAATAGAAAGACATTCCGTGCTCAAGGACTGCAAGAACAAATATTGTTAAAATGTCTATACTACCCAAAGTAATCTGCAGATTTAATGCCATCCCTATCAGACCATCAACAGCATTTTTTAAAGAACTAGAACAAACAATCCTAAAATTTGGAACTACCAAAACCCCCGAATGGCCAAAGCAATCTTGAAAATGAAAAGCAAAGCTGGAGGTATCAGAATTCCAGATTTCAAGTTAAATAACGAAGCTGTAGTTCTCAGAACAGTACTGTGCTGGCACAAAAAGACACACAGAGCAACAGAACAGAATGGAAAACCCAGAAATGAACCCACAATTATATGGTCAATTTATCTTCAACAAAGCAGGAAAGAATATCCAATGGGAAAAAGACAGTCTCTTCACAAATGGTGTTGGGAAAACTGGACAGCAACACGCAAAAGGGCTGCTTTCTTACACCAAACATACACAAAAAAATTCAAAATGGATTAAAGACCTAAATGTGAGACTTGCAATCATAAAAGTCCACGAAGTACAAGTAGTAACCTCTGACACTGGCTGTAACCAACTCTTTTCTAGATATGTTTCCTGAGGCAAGGGAAACAAAAGCAAGAATAAACTACTGAGATTCCATCAAAATACAAAATGTCTTCACAGAATCTCCCATTCTACTGAATGGGAGAAGATATTTGCAAATGATCTGACAAAGGGTTATTATCGAAAATACATAAAGAACTTACAAACTAAACACCTAAAAAAATCAATAATCCAATAAGAAAATAGTCAGAAGACATTTTCCCAAAGCAGACACACAGACAGCTAACAGACACATGAAACGATGCTCAACATCACTCATCAGGGAAATGCAAATCAAAACCACAATGAAACACCACCTCACACCTGTCAGAATGGCTAAAATCAACAACACAAGAAACAACAGGTGCTGGCGAGGCTGTGGAGAAAGGGGAACCCTCTTGCATTGTTGGTGGTAATGCAAACTGGTACAGCCACTGTGGAGAATAGTACAGAGGTTCTTCCAAAAGTTAAAAACAGAGCTAGTCTACAATCCAGCAAATGCACTCCTCGGTATTATCCAAATTAAAAAAAACAAACAAACAACAAATAAGTGAAACATGTATCCCTCTGTTTATTGGAGCATTATCAGTAACAGCCAAATTATAGAAGCAGTCTGAGTGTCTGTCAACTGATGAATGGATAAAGTTGTGGTGTATATACACACACACACACACACACACATATATACATATATACACAATGGAATATTAGTCATAAAACAACAAAATCTTGCCATTTGTAACAACATGGATAAGGCTAGAGAGAATAATACTAAGTAAAACGTCAGAGAAAGACAAACACCATGTAATTTCGCTCACATGTAGAATTTAAGAAACAAATGAAAATGAGCAAAAGGAAAAAAAGAGACAGTGAAATCAAGAAACATGCTCTTCACTACAGAGAACACACTGATGGTCACGGGGGGGGGAGGTGGGGGGTGACAGGTGATGGGACGGAAGAGTGCGCTTGTCGTGAGGAGCGTGGGGTGACCTATGGAGGTGCAGAATCACTACCTTGTCCTCCTGAAACTAACATTACACTGTATATTAACTAATTGGAATTTGAATAAGAACTTTAATTAAAAAAAAACAAAAAACACCTCGCAAGCAATGCACATTGGCAAGTTTTCAGCCAGTTTGTTAAGAACCTAAAAACGTACCCACGGTGTGGGTGGGTCTGCGGCACAGCCCCCGCCCCTAAGGAGTTCAGAGTCTAGCTGTGTCTCCCCCTCTCTGCTCGTCTCCTGCTTGTGCTCTGTCTCTCTCTGTAGCGCTCTCTCTCAAAAACTAAACATTAAAAAAACAAAAAAAACAAAATAACAATGAAAAAAACCAATGACATTCTGGCTGTGAACTGCTTTGGCTGGGGGTTTCCATGCTGTCTGGTAATCTGTGAGATTTCCACGAGAATTACAGGACAGGCTCCCTAGCAAAGCAGGAGTTGGTGTGTTGTCACTGTAAGTACAGCGTACTCTGGCTTGCTTTACTCATGCTCACATGAGTCACTCACAGGATTCAACACCACGTTTCCAGCATGAGTAAGCACGGAGTTACACTCATTTTTCTTCTCGACACTTCCCAAACAGCAGAAGCAGCACGGACACGAAACCAAAAAACACACAAAACCAGGATTACAACGGTCATCGCGCTCTTGCCCTAGCAGGCCTGAAGACAAGCACACTCACGGTGAAGACGGGCACCACCCGAGAAGAAGTGTCTCCGGGTACCGGCCCCCCGGGAGGACTCGCCAGTGTGGCCCCTTAGCCTTGCGGCTCATCAGTACGATGGTCAGGAGACAGTACAGGCGAACCACACGGGGTCATTAAAATAAAAATGCCACCTGAACACCCTGCTGTGAGAAGCACAAGCCATCATGCAGACTAGACTAGGTGGGATGTGCCAGCCATGTGTTTTCTCCAAGCAGGATTCACGAGGAACCCCAAGAGCAATCACAAGAGAGTGTGGTGGGCGTGAGATGGGGCTATGTTCCGTGGCTTCCTGGGTGGCCTGAAACGGCACTGTGGGGCTGGCGTGGGCTCCGTGGGGGTCAGGGACTGGGGCAAGGAGAAGCGAGGTTTGGAACCTGACGGCTGGGTCTCAGAAGCACACAGACAGCCCCAGCACAGTGACGGGGCCTCCGCAGACCTGCTCACCCTGCACACACCTTCCAGTTCCTTCCAGGGTCTGGTCTTCTCTCCCGAGTCAGAAGGGGCCAGGGGTCTGCCCGGCCCTCACGCACGGTACCCACAGACCACACGCTCCTGCTGGAAACCAGCGACTCCAGTGAAATGAAGGTTTTGGGAATTTGGGGGAAGGGGGGCCGGACATTTTTTTTAAAGGAGGAAGACCACACCCACGAGGTATATGTAAACCAGTACACAGAAGAACTCATGAAACCCCACGTTCACACTCTGAACAGTACAAGCCCTCGGACATGGGTCAGGAGGTGCAGTGTTCCGTTCTACTTTGACATTTTTAAATCTCTCTGCTCCCTGTGTCTGAAATGTGTTTGGGCCTTTTGGCGGGGACCCTGGTTTCATAATGCTAAGAAATCTATTTTCACACCTGTTGACTCAGCAGAAGTCTAGAACCTGGGAGCTTGCTACCAAACAGTATAGCACTCGACCAGGCGGAAGCCCAGGACCTTGCAAATACAGACAGCCTTCAAGCACTTTCAACACGCCTGCCATGACTCAGGGAATTTTCTAGTCTTACCCACTCATCTGAGAAGGCAAAGTGATCGGGAAAACCCAAAGTGGGGAAATCGTCCAAGCGGGCTTGGAGAACTGGGCTGCTCTCGCCACCTAGAATTGTAGCCAGTCTGTCACCTCCTTTGTCCATCAGCGACCTGACTTTCAGCTTGGCTTGAATAGCAACCTCTAGCCTTCTGACCGCACAGAGGTCTGCGACTCTGTGTCCCCAGCTCAGGATCCTCTGGTAGAACCACCAAGTTTTCGTCAATACTGCTTTCAACCCAGCAACTCTAGGGCTGTTGAGGCCGGGAGCATCTGGAACATCACCTTCTATCTCTGTTTAATCAGGGAAGTTAAGCAAGTTTGAGGGTTGGCCTCATGACGGCCTCCGAGCACTAAGGGGCTTAGTCTGTGTTGCAAATTTCTCAGAAGTGGGGGTTTTGATCCCCAAGTCATTCCTCTTCTGCTCGGACTGTGGCTGCTGCACTTTGCTCCGGGGCCGTTTCTGCTCTAACAGCCTGAGCCAGTGGGTGGCATCTCCGCTGCTCCAAGAGGAAAGACTTCCAGGACCCCAGGGCGAGGCAAGCTGCCGGCGGAGAGTACTGACATTCTCTCCACTTGAGGGCTCAAGTCCCGTGTTTAGCTAAGATGTAAACGATTCAGTTCAAAGGCAGCAGGAACCTCGAGCACAAAAGCAAAATCTCTTTAAGAATCCACGAACTAACAACTACCCTACGACCAGACAACTGCACTACTAGGTATTTATCCAAGGGATACAGGTGTGCTGTTTCTAAAAGGCACATGCCCCCCCAATGTTTATGGCAGTGCTATCAACAGTAGCCAAAGTATGGAAAGAGCCCAATTGTCCATCGACCGATGAACGGATACAGAAGACGTGGTATACATATACAGTGGAGTATTACTCAGCAATCAAAAAGAATGAAATCTTGCCATTTGCCTCTACCTGGATGGAACTAGAGGGTATCATGCTAAGCGAAATGAGTCAGTCAGCAAAAAATTCATAGGACTTCACTTAAATGAGGACTTTAAGACACAGAACAGATGAACATAAGGGAAGGGAAGCAAAAATCATATAAAAACAGGGAGGGGGACAAAACATATGAGTCTCTTAAATATGGAGAACAGAGGGTTCCTGGAGGGGTTCTGGGGGATGGCGGGCTACATGGGTGAGGGGCATTAAGGAACCTACTCCTGCACTGTATGCAGTGCAATTGCACTGTATACAGTTGCACTGTATGCTAACTTGGACGTAAATTTAAAAAAATAATAATTAATTAAAAAAAAAAGAATCCACTAACTAANGAGCGTCTTGCTAAGCCGGGGACTTCTCGCAGCTGCGTCTCTCTGGCCAACCCTGGGAGACGACCTTCTCCCTTGACGACGCAGGGAGCAGGTGGGCTGTGAGCATGGTGGGCGACTTGGCCGTCTTTCCACCCACGCCTCATCACACAGGCACAGTCCCTCCGAGGTCAGATACGTGAACTTCCCGCTGATCTCACGGGTGTGTTGCCTGGCTCGCGGATGGCCTCCAGACTCCTGGAACACGGATGCCACCCGAGTGCGGTGACGGGAAGAGCAGTCACGCGAAAGCTTTGCTTCTTCTTCCGCGGGGAGGCTGAGTGGGTCCAGGAAGTCGCTACGGCTGCAGAGCTCACACGTTTCTGTGCACACACGGCTGGGTGTGTTGCCTGTACCTTAAAGCACTAGAAAATCTATTAAGAAACCACAATATCAAGAGCGGGACGAGGAAAGAGTTAATTTAACTGCCTAAGATCAAAGGCTCCACACCTTGGGGCAATTCACAGAAATGCCCTGGGCTAATTCCAGCCAAGGGAAGTAGAGGGTTCGGGAAGTAGAGGGCTCGTGCTTGTGCCCTCGGGGCACCCCAGTCCTCCCCACGGGCTCAGAGGTCACACTTCCAAAGACAGGAGCCTCCTAAATCCTGACCCCAGGACCCCCTTTTTGTTTCTTGTCTTTTTGTTATTAGAAATCCAATTTCTTTATTCATCTTCTTTCCAAGTCTTACGTGTCAACAGGCCTCGGCTAACCCCACCACCAAAATCAATCAATAAATAAAAGTTAATTAGAAAAGCAAAACAAAAAAATCAGTGGCTTACTCCTGTGCCTAAGAAGTGGACTGCAAGATTTACATACGTGGCCTTGTTTATTCCTGCAGCTCTTAGGCGACAGGGACTGGGTTTTCACAGATAAAGAAACTTGCCCCAAATCACACAGCAGGTTAATTCAGCGCTGGTGGGGACGCAAACAGGCTTATCTGACTCTTGAACCCCCGTCAAGCATTCTTCCAGGGAATGGAGCAAATGAGATCTTGCTGTGCTGCTGATAAAATGTAGATGCTGTATACATGTGCACATTCCAGAACCCCAGAACTCCCACAGGCCCTTTCCTAAACAGACCCGTGAGGCTCCCTTGTGACAGTGCTAGAGCAAAGATTAGTAATCCAATTTCAGAAACACATACACTCAAGAGTGAACGAGCAGGGGCTTCTCACCCTCAGCACTGCTGACAAGTGGCCCGGACTGTGTACTCCTGGTGCAGGGGCTCGGCCTGTGCAGGCAGCCCGCAGGCAGCGTCCCTGGCTTCCCAGCCACTATGTATGAGCCTCACACCTCCTCACCACCAGCTGGGCAAAGCCACGGAGTTCGGCCAAGAGCCTCAGATCGTATCACTGTTACTTCAAGATTATACTGATACCAAGGAAGATATGGGATGCCAGTCTACAGAGCCTTAAGAGAGAGCACTTGTTGGACTGGACAGAACGTACACAACTGAGAATGTGAGCTCCACATTTCACTTCACAGTACGCAAGCATCATCTTCCAGCTTCTGCACGAAGGTATCTGTCCCCAGTGTCTTCAACCTCCGTTCTAAGTTTCCAGACTCAAGGCCAAACCGGATTACCCCATTCTGGGCACACACCGAAACACAAGTGGGAAACGTACGTACACAGCATTGCCCAAAGGAGTAAAAGCAGGGTCAATGGGAGAAGACTGACATCTAACACGTCCACGTTACCATCAGGCTTGGTTCTGAAGCACTTCACATGGATCATCTAATTTAATCATTAAACATCCTCAACCACCATATAAAGTAGGTATTACTGACTGCATTTTATGAATGAAGAGATGGAGGCCCAGAACCGTTAAGTACCTTGCCCGAGGTCAAGCCAGAATCCCTGTGTTGTTGTTTTTTGAGTTTACCTACTCATTTTGAGAGGGAGAGAGAGAAAGAAAGAGGGAGAAAGGGGCAGAAAGGGAGAGGGAATTCCAAGCAGGATCTGTGCTGTCAGCGCAGAGCCCAACTCGGGCTCGATCCCATGCACCCTGAGATCATGACCTGAGCAGAAATCAAGAGTCGGACGCTTGATGGAATGAGCCGCCCAGAAGCCCCTGAGTCCCCATTCTTCACCATTCTCTACAGTGCTCCAGGGAACTCGGGGACCTTGGCCTCCTTGGTTCTGAATACCGCACCTCTGCCAGTGTGTGAGGCTACTCCCCCGGCTGTCATCAAGTGCCCCACACTGCTGGCACCCTGCACAAGGTGGACATCACTCTCCTGACCCATCACCCTCTTTGGGACAAGACACAAGCCCACTTATCCACAAGGCTGTCCAACCTACGTTTGTCCCACGTTGAGTAAAGAACACGGAGCACTTTGTTAGCTGTCTGGCTGAGGCAGACCCGTCATCACCTCTGGCAATGCCGACATACCTGTCCAGTAACCACCAACACAGAAATGAGGTCAGATGGAAATGAGCGACCTGGGTACCGATCATCGCCATTGTAAATCGATCCCTATCCATCTTTTCCAAATCATCATTGACAGTTCTGCTAGATGACGTCAACATAAGCTCTGAATATCAATTTTCCAGAAAGGGCCACCCGCCACCCCCAGTTTTGAAAGCCGAGCAATCTGGCACACTTCCTCCCCTCCATGATTTTCACAAGATTACACCCCAGGGGTATTATCATCGCACCGGCATGTGCTTTCAACATCCTCTGGAACTCAAGCCACTTAATGCAGCCAGAATTCACACAGATTTCAGGAAGAGGCCACAGCACCCTTGTGTTGCTTCAGGAGGCGGCTGGGTGTTCCATGTCAACAGACGGTGACGACGACGAGGTGGTGGTGTGAGCGGTACCCTGTTCTGGCATAGATGCCGCAGCTCATGGCCTTACTCTCTCCCATCTGGACGTCCCAAGAAATGACCCAACAGATGGACCCTCCTGCTGTCTGCCGCCGTGTGTGACCTCGCCTTTGCTAATGGGCAGGGGCAGCGCTAATCTGTGTGCTAAAAACAAGTTTAAGAAGGTTTCATAGGGGCGCCTGGGTGGCACAGTCAGTTAAACGTCCGACTTCGGCTCAGGTCATGATTCCACACCTTGTGAGTTCGAGCCCCGCATCGGGCTCTGTGCTGACATCTAGCTCAGAGCCTGGAGCCTGCTTCAGATTCTGTGTCTTCCTCTCTCTCTCTCTCTCTCTGCCCCTCCCCTGAGCACACACTGTCTCTCTCAGAAATAAATAAAAAACATTTAAAAAATAAAAAAAAAAACTTTTCACATCGCCCAGAATATACTGCGGGTGCACACTCACGCAGAGAATGCCACCACTGGGTTTCCATGGACCCAGCGGCCTGGTGTGACAATGACAGAACCCCTGGGCTGCCCTTGCCCTTGGGTGAATGCGGAGCAGGAAGAATAACCAAGTCCAGAATGCAAAGGACTTTGGGGGGGTGGGGGTGGGGGGACAAAAAAACAAAACAGAAGAAAGTCACCCCAAATCAGTAACTATGAGGCGGTCACATGTGTTAACAGGCCCATCAAGAAAACGGCTTGCTTAGTTAATATTTGAAAACCATGAGCTCCCAGAATAAACGCATTATTCCTTGAACTTTGGTATTTTGGCACCAGGGCAATGAGGAGCCTTTAAAATCACAACACACAAAAAAAATCTGCTTTGAATGAAGAAACTCCTGTGGATTATTTCACATGGAAAAGTTAACCCTATGTGAGGAGAAGTGAGAAACCACATGGGAAAAATCACCAACCTTGAACGCTACTTTCTAGTGTAAGCCCAAGTCACTGGCCGTGAACTCTGGAGACAACATAGCCTTGCCAAAGCTGCCTTTTCAGCTGTAAAACGCACAAGACCTCTCTCTGTCTCAGCAATACTGTACACATTACATGAGGCAGTGGGTACAGAGCATCTCACTGCCTGATGAAAGCAGGTCCTTAAACGCCCGGCCCGTCGCAACTATTAGACAACACAAGGATCAAAATCTAAATTTAAGGCCTCTTGGGTGGCTCAGTCGGTTTAAGTGTCCGACTCTTGATCTCAGGGTTCCTGAGTTCAAGCCCCTAGTGGGGCTTCTTTCTCTCTCTGCCCCTCCACCGCACTCTCACACACTCTCTCTCTCAAAATAAATAAATTTGAAAAAAGAAACATAAAAAAGTTATAGGCATGGGAGAGATTTAACAAAGCATCTTCCCCTTCTCACCACCTGTGGGAGGGCGGGGGCCCTTTCCCACGTCCCCAGCGGACTTCATGCCACTTCCTTCCCTAACACAGGCTTATTCTCAAAAGAACTAGGATTCCCAGTGGTCACATCTCACACAGAGGCACTTGTGATGATTTAGTCAGAGCGACTGAGCTTAACGACAAGCCTATGAGCTTGGACACGGTGCCACTGGGAGGTCACAGTGTAACTAATTAAAAATTCTGTCCAATTAACGTAATTATTATGTTTAGAGGTGATTTCCTTCCGGAGACCTTTCCTTCATAGTTACAAAGGCAGCAGCAGACCACCTCACTCTTTCTGCTACAGAGCCCGTCTGCGCACTGGTCTCTACCTTCGTGAATGCAGGGTAAGGATACCACTCACAGCTTCGGAATTCATGTTGGCAACCTCGTGATTCAGTTCTACAATCTTCCCGCCACCCGCCTCACTACCGGGACGTCCTCGGCCCGCCCGGCACAGTGTTTCTGATGGTGACACATGTCTGTCGCACTGTGTGTCCTTAGTCAACCAGAATAATCACAAGATTCGGCTTCTCCTGTCCCCAATACCTCCCCTCCCCTTGCAAAATCATAATTTATTTACAGTACACAAATCTCGGTGCGCTTGCTGACTCGGACTTTACACAGGAAGATTTTTAAGGAAGTTCCACGACTTTATTCCTATATACGGTTTAAAGTGAAAAGGCAAGAGAGTAAAGCGGACTGGGAGACCTTGGGTCTCCGGCTGTCACTTCGGTGTAACTTAGCCGCGCAGGACAAACACCAATGGGCACAGGCACGCGGGCGCCAGGCCCGGGCACTCTCTGCGGGTATTTATGTGCACCAATCCCACAAGAGCACTTCGTGGCCACAATAAATAGAAAGCGTGGCTGGGGAGTAAACACGCGGAGCACGTGCCCGCTCCTGGCCCCGGCGCAGGCTCCCCGCCAGCAGCAGCAGTTCTCGCGGGGACCTTCGGCACGGGGACTGGACCTGGAAAAGAGACTCGCACCAAACCTGGACACCTGGCTGTAAGCGCAACCCCACCCGCTCTGAAGGCTGCCCTGCGAACGCGCGACGCCCCTGAGCCGAAAGCGGCCGCGGATCCCCGGTTCTCACGAGCACCGCGCACACGCCGCGCATCCGTGCAAGCCCCTCCCGCACCCGGACCCGCCGTCTCGGCGGCCGCGCCCGCAGGACGCGCAGCGCGCACCCCGCAGGGCACACGGTCGGAGCCCCGCGTCCCCGAAGGCGCACGCTTACTTCTCNTTTTTGGAATGCAGGGTGTGGCCCTCTAACACGGCGAAAAAGAAATGAGTCAGCCCCTGCAGTCCTAACCAATAAGCGTGTTCACTGGCGGCTAAGGCGGAACTTTCCTTTCTTGATTTATATCGGGCTTAGCAGCCCTTTACAAAAGCCTTTAAAACAAAACAGAATAAAACAAATCTTTTTTCTAACTTCAGCCTCTAACTTGAAGGAAGTGGTGGATGGCTCTTTAAAAACTCTTTCAAAAACAAAAAACTCTTTCAAAAACAAGAATTAATCTTGTTATGAAATACTTGTTCAGTGCATGTAGGTTAATTTCTATTGCTTTAAGGAAAAGTTCTTGAGTTAGTTGGTGATTGTGGATGTAAGGAGCCTGGGATCTGGGATCAAGGCAGATTCAGATCTGACCTCTGACACCAAATGCCCTGGGACAAGCTGATTATCTGCAGAGGAAGGGGATCAAATGCCCACAGGACAGGGTTTGTGGGACAGCTCATATGTCCTAATACACGGACAGCATTTGGCACGGTGCGGTGCTGGACATACAGCAGGCACTCAAACTGTTAAGTCTTGTTCAAGTTCTGAATTGGGATCACCAATATGGAGAAAAAGTAGCCTTTTTAAAAAGCCTCTTTTCAATGTTAAAATACCCAGATAATTTTAGAGCTGAAGTAGTACTTTGGTGTTGTATGGTCTGAGTCCCTTATTTAAGTGGTAAAAAAAAAAAAAAAGTTAAAGAGGAGCGCCTGGGTGGCTGAGTCCGTGCTCAGGTCATGATCTCAGGGTTTGCTTGGTGGGATGGAGTCCGGGATTGGGCTGATTGGAGCCTGCTTGGGATTCTCTCTCTCCCACTCTCTCTGCCCCTCCCCTGCTGGCCCCTCCACACACTCTCTCTCTCAAAATAAATAACACTTTTTTTTTTTTAATTAAAGAAACTTTTGATTTAGGATCCTTGCGTTNTCAAAATAAATAACATTTTTTTTTTTTAATTAAAGAAACTTTTGATTTAGGATCCTTGCGTTTGGTGTTATACACCAGGAATTTTACTACCAAAAACAGGCTTAAAATGGAAATGATTTAATTTATGCCACAGTAAATCAACTGTTAAAAAAGTAAGAATGATTTTACAAATACTCATTCCATCTGGGTTACTGTGCCCTAAACATAATTCTGGAGTAAAAATATTTAAAGGAAACTTTAGGTGACTGGGAATTGGAAAATCACAGAAGACTCCAGAGCTGCCAGGTTCTGTGGACCAGTAAAGAAAAGGAGTTGATGGTTAGTGGGAGTAGAGAGTTTTAGCAGAGTAAGAATTTTTTTTTAAGTTACAAATTAAAACTTCTTGGCTTTGGAGATGATCTCCTGAGTTTAACTTTCTCATATTTGTTCAGAACCAGTCATTCTATAGGGAAAAATTTCTTCAAATTCTCATTAGCAAAAATCAGATCTAGAGTGAGACCAAAGGCCCTTTCTGAAATGGGATTTTCTCCAAACCAGCATGGAAGAGTGGGAAGGACGGGGCACCAGGAGCTCAGAGCTGCAACCCTAATCCCAATTCTGTCCAGGAGCGACCAGGCAGCCAGCCCAAGGAAACAGCTTCATCTCTCTGAAGGTCTCTAAGATTCTTCCATCTGACAGACCAACGTATGATCAAGAAGGGCAGGTGCAAGGTAAACCTATAACTTGACCCTGATGCTTAGCAACAGGCATAAATTCGCCCACAGTCTAGAAGATGACACTGAAAATCTCTACTGACTCTCCCATACCAGCCATCTTACCATCCTAGATGCTTTAAGTTAAATTCTGGAGTCAGCTAAGCGCTGCCCCTCTCCAGAGAACTTAGCATCAACAGGCATCATGATGGCCTCCTAGGTGGCCATATCTGTACCGTTTTCCCCATTCCCAGCACACACATGCTTCCCTTCTGCCAGGTCACCAAGGCTGAGTGTCCCCTGAATGCCATTCCGGTGACCAGGTTCCACCTGCACCCCACCCCCCATGCTCCTAAAGCAGCATCGCCAGCACCTGATAAATATGAAAGCCCAGCGTGCACCGTGTCATAAACCTTGGTCATAAACCAATTAAACAACTGTGGTTTTCTAACAGACATCAAAAGGAAAACATTTGTTTTATAGGTAACTTTCTTCAAACACTCCTGCAAATTAATATGTATTTTTAAGTACAGCGATTTTCTGTTTACAAAACTATTGTAACCAGTTATACTGGCCAAACTGATCATATGTTGGCTGCTACACCATGAATAGCTGTTTTATATGAGGACGGACACACACACACACACACACACACACACCCACACACACCCCCTATGGGAGTGCAAGCACCTCAGTAAACTTAACACCTACAATCTCAAAAATGAGACTGTGTGTGTAGATATACACAGATACACTGAGGTACATGAAAGAGGAAGGGAAAGTAGCCAGACAGGAAAGAGAGAGACAATATAGTTTGCTTCTGTTGCCTAGGACCCAGTCAAACTTAAAATTCCCTGTCCAAGAAGAAAGGCTTCATAAACATGTTCACCTGCAACCATAACTCAAGGCACTTAAAAGACGGTTACAGTGACCTTTACGCTTGGGAAATAAGAACACAGTTGCCATTGCTGTTGGAATGTTCTCACTGTACAAAAAGGCTAACTGTTTCTAGGATGTCTTTTCTGCCTACAGTTAAGACGCAAAGTACAGACTATCATTGTACAGTTCAAAACAAGTGACCAAGAGCCCACGGGCCCCACGCCATGGTTTCAGTCATTCAGAAGCTGGCCTCCAGCTTTCCAATCGCCATCTTCCAGCTTAAAAACCCTCCGTCAGATAACTCAACTGGTCTCCTTGTTCCCCACAAGCAGCGGGCACAGTACGACCTCCGCATGCAGGCTCACAGCAGGCTCCCAGGCTGATGACCTTCACTTGCCCTTCATACTAGTTGTCACCTTCCAGACACTTCCATTTCCTGGTTTCCTCCAAATGCCTACAGACTTTACTCCTCATAACTCCATCACAGAACGGACTTGAAGAACACTAGCATCTTCCTTCTTCCAAGACCCCTGACCTCTCTCTCCCACCAGATGACAAAAGTCCATCTGAGGAAGAGATTGCGTTTCAAAGGCCAGGACGTAACAGATTCTGAAGAAACAGCTGCTGTTGATACACACGGTGTTTCAGTTCTACAGTAGCCACAAAAGAGAAAGAAGAACTTTCCTTGGGACCCGCTGCTGCATCAACTGTCAGCAACCATTAAGGCTGTTCAGACCAGCTGGCAAGCAGAACTCATGAGGCAGATGCGTCTCTCTGCTCTTTATGACATGTTCCAACAATACAGTGAGCCACCACTGAGCGAGTGAACCGGATGCTTCCTAAAGGGAAGCAGAGTTTACAAAAGAATGTCACCACATCAAGTCTCAGTTCCTCCAACACTAGCCCACAGAAGAAAACAGAGGCACTAAGTCATTTCATCTTCCCTTGCTGGAAGGAAACACATGTGTACACATTTGCCAATCTTGCCAAAGTACCAATTCCTCCTTAATGACAAGCATCTCTCCCAATGTACACGGTACACCCACGACTATAGTCCACGTGGCCCTGACTATAAATGGTAGCAAACTACTAGAACCATCACGTGAATTCCTTCGTTTATGAGGTTTAAAATCAAATGTTATGTTTGCATTAGAACAAACTCCGATCAAGAGTCATTAACCCTCTTTCTCTCTTTTTCAGAAAGTTTTTATTTTAATCACTGGGTGCTCATCCCAACAAGTGCACTCCTTGATACCCATCACCTATTTCATCCATCCCCCCCACCTCCCTTCTGGTGACCATCAGCGTGTTCTAAGAGATTATCTCTCTTGGGGTGCCTCGGTGGCTCAGTCAGTTGAGCATCAGTCGGTTTAGTGGCTCTGTCGGTTTAGCTCAGGTCATGATCTCACAGTTCGTGGGTTCGGGCCCCACGTCAGGCTCTGTGCTGACAGCTCAGAGCCTGGAGCCTGTTTCAGATTCTGTGTCTCCATCTCTCTCTGTCTCTCAATAATAAATAAATGTAAAAAAATAAATTTAAAAAAAAGAGTCATTATTTCTCTCTCTCTCACACACACACGTTACTAGCACCCTTTGATTTTGCTAATACATTTCTGCTTTTATGAGATGGAAATCAATACCACTATTGTTCTCAAAAAGATATGCCCTAAATCAGCTGTCCTGCTATGTAATTATGTTTATTATAATTGCCATGACAAAGACCCAGCTTCTTCAGTATTCTAAGTCTCAACAACTCCATAAATGAGTCAGCATTCTTTAACTCACAGGTAACAGAAATGGCATGCGGAGCATCATGGGTAGGAGTGAGACGGGCTGTGTGGACTCTAAGTAGCCCAGCAACAGGAAAGCCACAGGGCAGCTGGGCTTGAGGACACACTCAAAATGACACAAGTAAGGCAAGATGGCACCAATGCTTCTACAGGCTGGGTCCCTTCTCCTGGCCCTCCTCCACTGCCCTCCCAGCTCTGCCACTAAGAGGGACTATTCCATAGCTGGAATTTTTTTAAGATTCTCAAGAAAAACTCCCGCTGGTCCCATTTGGGGCCATGTGCCCACCTGGCGGTCAAGGTCCTATGTTTGGCCGGTCCACACGGGAATGACATCATTGGATCAGCAGGAAGGGCAGTAAGTTCTTCAGAAGGTGAGTTTTCTTCTCAGAAGCAGAAAGGAGGGCTTATTTGTCTGCCCCAAAAAAACACTACCACCTGTCAAGAAATTCCATTTTATGTCTGAGCAAAAGGTTATCTAAACAGTCAGTCCTCAACCTGGTAATAAATTACATTCTAAAAAAAGTTCACTTCTAAAGTCTGAAGTCAATGAACTCTATCCAGGTGGCACTTGAAATCTATTTCACTAGAGATAAACTGTAGACAATGGCTTCTCTGGCCAGTCTTTAAAAGCCTATTTAACTAATGATTGATCCGAGTATAATGTTAATAATATTTCTAATAGTGTACTCAAACCTCATTCTTAACATTGTTCCTACAGGAAAATGTAATTCCACCTAGAACAACAAAAACACGTTCTATTTAATTCGTTTGCTGGGCATTTAGTAATGACAGTGGCTTCTACTATACAGACATTTCCCATTTAATGGGTATACAACATAGCAAGGTGGTATTAACAGCTGTAATGAGCCCACAAGGAAACTGGGAATCAAGGTTTTGATGCCCAAGGTCAACGGTTAAGATGAGTCAGAGCCAGCGTCAAAGCCATATGTGTTTGGCCCCAAAGCTGGGGCTCTCAAGTCTGATCCCTATAGCTGCCAGACAGGTGTGGGCTTACAGCTGAGGAGACAGAGAGCTAATGTTTCAGACTCTGTGTAAATATTTAGATTCTCTTACAAAAAAAGAGAAGGGACTAGTGGCCAGTCACTTCCAATAATCAGACATGAACCTTCTATCCTTCCCAACAGAAGATACTTCTCTGTGGTAGAACAAAAGAAAATATTTCTCTGCGTGAGCCCTAAACTATACTGATGCTTATGGTTACATGAAGATCATCAGAAAATCAAAGGTCAATAAATAGTGTCTTCAAAAAAAATTATTTTGCTCTGTTGAAAACAGAGGGCGCTACCTATTAAAATGCCTATCTAAGGTGTTTTAACAGAAAATTAAAGTTGTAAAAATAACTAATGTGACTCAGTTATGCCAATATAAATGCAATGGGTGCATTTAACAGTATGAACTGTGTTTTACGTTTAAAAAAATGTTTTTGGTTATATAGTATTTAATATATACAAGAGAATACATTTTAAATCAACAATCATGAACCTACCACCCAAACTTAAAAGCAGACAATTGCCAATAAACCATAGCCGTTCCCTGATTGTTCCTTCCGTCCAGCTGAGGCTGATGACCTTTTCCTTCTGTGCATATTGGACAAAAAAGTTTGAAAGCCCTTGGTCCAAGATGGGACTTGAATAATAAATTCACCATGTGCCTTTTGAAATCAGAGTGGAGAGGTAGTCAGAAATAATAGGACAGAAAGTAGCTGAATTTAATCCAAAAGGAAGGGAGTGGCCAAATCTTGTTAGCCCAGAAACTACTGATCAGACAGACCTCTAGGAACTTTTGGTTTCCCTCCCCCGTCTGAACCCAGGACTAGTCACTAGGAATGTGAAGTCAAGTCAGATCTCCTGAACAGCTGCCAGATTGTTAGACACAGGATCTGAAATATGACAGATCAACTCCGAATTATCCCAAATGGACGTAAGAAGCCCATGAAGAGCCTTAACATGTCTTGGAAAAAAGAACCAATAACTTCAGGGGGAGAAAAATCAACAAAAACAGTCAATAATTTACTGAGAGTTTAATTTTGTTGTAATAACATGTAAGCAATTTATACTACGAGGCAAAAATTTAAGCTAGGTCATCTGTGAAGTTAAGCAGTTCATGACACATGTCAAAAAAAAAGACCTGGACACTAATCTAGTGGATGAGTCGGTACAAATGGTTTCATCACAAATGCACGTGGGGAATAAGGAAACCTAGCGTTTAGCACAAACTACACAGAGCAGTAAATGCAGGCTGGCGGGGGAGAAGGGGGAAGACGAGCTTCAGGGAGGGAGAGCAAAGTCATTCCATGGGCATCGTGAGGATGCCGTACAGCAAAGGGGTTCACCTCTGTGAGCACAGCCCGCCAGTGACCATGTGACACTGGTCTCTATGACCCAACCGCCTGCCTTGTTTTCCAACTGCTGGATACATGGCTCAAAGATTGCTGAGGCTGTGGGCCGGGACTGGGATTATTTAAAACCTCCAGACATCCAGCCCTTGACCCAGGATATATTCTACAAAATGAAGGGGTCACTCACTGGGTCAACCGCAAATACCTACTTAAATGCCTTATTGAAGTGGCAGGGTCTAGTGAAGGTTCACCTCTTCAGTGCAGGGGTGAGACTGCAACACGACAGTGGGAATGTATTGGTTCCGGCTAAGTTATGCTGCGGTGTCAAAGAGTACCAATGACAGAGAAAGGTCTTCTTATTTCTGGTTCCTGTTTGGTTCCTTGGAACTGGGCTGTGGTGACCCATGTGTTCTTCCCCGGGACCGAGAGGCAGGAGCAGCCCTTGCTGGGAGGTGCTGGTCTCGTGGTGAGGAGAGGAGACCTCCTCTGCTGCTGGGGAATGGCATGTGTCATCGCCAGTCACATTTTTTCAGCAAAATAAGTCCTACGGCCAAGATGGCCATGGGGTCACCCCCTCACCCTGGGGTGGGAAAGCGGAATCCCCCAGAGGGATGGAGGGCAGCTAGGAAGGTCTGGCAATAACAAGAACACAATCTTCCATGAAGGGAAGGGGAAATGGCTCAAGAAGTGTTTTCTTCCTGTGAAAAGTGGCGACGAAAGAAGCCATCTCTGTGCGTCACCTGTAGGTATCGTCTTTCCAGCGCCTCACAACCCTCCCAGCGAAGTCCCTGGACCCGCCCAAGGCCCTCAGTTCCAACATCAGGTCTGGGGTCGCCTCCCCATAGCCAGCCTTTAAGGCCTCTGTTTCACGTGCAAAATGGGAGAATCCTGCACTCTTCCTGGGAAGGTGTCCGAGAAATGCTTTAACAAAACGATGCATTTAAAACACGAGAAGGGGGGGGCGCCTGGGTGGCTTAGTCGGTTAAGCGTCCGACTTTCGCTTAGGTCATGATCTCGCGGTTCGTGGGTTCGAGCCCCGCGTCGGGCTCTGTGCTGACTGCCAACTCAGAGCCTGGAGCCTATTTCGGAGTCTGTATCTCCCTCTCTCTCTGACCCTCCCCTGCTCACGCTGTCTCTCTCTCTCCTAGAAATAAAAATATTTAAAAATAAATAAATAAAAAATAAATAAATAAATAAAACACGAGAAGGGGTGAGGGGTGCCCTGGTGGCTCAGTCGGTTAAGTGTCTGACTCTTGGTTTCAGCTCAGGTTGTGACCTTGTGGTTTCATGGGTTTGAGGTCCACGTCAGGGTTCTGCTCTGGCAGTGACGAGTCCCCTTGGGATTCCCTCCCTCTCTCTGCACCTCCTCCACTTGCGCTCTCTCTCTCTCTCAAAATAAATAAACTTTGAAAAATAAATAAAACACATAAGCACATAAAAGCACTCAATAAATATAAAATAGTATTATTAAATTATGATACTTCTCTCCTAATCTGTATGTTTCCCAAATTATCTTTAAACTTTATTCAGTTTGTTAAAAAGTATATAAAGTACACATATTAATGTTTCCTTTGCTTTTCAAACCTGCTGGCTCCTCTGCTCTCAGTTTTTTCTACGCACACACACTCTCACACATACAACACACATACACTCTCTCTCTCCCCAACCTCCATTACATATTTACTCCTCAACTGGCTGGTTTCTTTCTTTTTTTTTTTTTTTTTAATGTTTATTTATTTTTGAGAGACTGAGAGAGCGTGAACACGGGAGGGGCAGAGAGTGAGGGAGACAGAATCCAAAGCAGGCTCCAGGCTCTGAGCTGCCAGCACAGAACCGACGTGGGGTTTGAACCCACAAATTGTGAGATCATGACCTGGGCTGAAGTCAGACGCTTAACTGACAGAGCCACCTAGACACCCCAACTAGCTGGTTTCTTAAGGCTCTCAAGAAGTTCTGGAAAGCAAAACTACTAATTACCTATCATCTATAACTATTCTCTAATTATCCATTATCTATAACAATTAATCAATTTTTCCCAAAATAAAGGAAATTAAGGAAAATTGAAGATACCCAGAATCTTCATTGAAAGTAGGAGATAGATTCCGATATGGTACCCAGCAGAGAAGGAGTAAAAGGCAAGGCATGACCGGAAGACCCTGTCTCTCTTAGCATGCTGCTCCACTCCGATTCCTGCCTTGCCCCAGGATGGGCTCTCTGTCCCACAACTCTGCCTCACTGCTCATACTGCTCCTTCCAGCTACAGTGCTAAGCACGGCAGCCAACTCTGCTCCGAGCTCCTGCGCGTATGACTGGGGAAGCGCACCACAACACGTGCACAGAGAGGGTCATCACAGTGTGCTTTACAAGAATGGAAGCCTTTACGAGAATGGAAGGCTGAGCATGACCAAAATGGCCACCACCAGGGGACTGGTTACATACATTACAGGCCACATAACACAGGAAATGCCGTAGGACAACAACAAACACAATGTAAGTGTGTATTTATTAATGTGGCATGGTTTCGGTACACTGTCAGTCAACTCAGGTGTCAAGACAATACTTAAAACAAATAATCCATTTTAGGAAGAATCTGATCCAGGCTTAGAAACAGTATGACAGAATACAAAAACAAAACAAAACAAGAACGTTACTAACGGTATCTCTGGCAGTGGTAATATTGATGAATGTTTCTAGTCTTAATAATTTTCACATTTTAAAAGTTTTTTCCAATTAGCATTGTTAACTTTTATAATTTTTAAAATAGGTATTTTAACTAAAAGGGATTACTCATGGGATGCCTGGGTGGCTCAGTCAGTTAGGCATGGGGCTCTTCATTTTGGGTCAGGTCATCATCTCACAGTTCATGAGTTCAAGCCCCATGTTGACCTCTGCACTGACAGTGTAGAGCCTGCTTGGGATTCTTTCTCCCTTTCTCTCTCTGCCCCGCCCCTTGTCCCCAGTACATGTGCATGCAATCTCTCTCTCTCAAAACTAAATAAACTTAAAAAACAAAACAGAAAAAGACACTACTCAAAAAACACTCACTTCAAATGTCATCTGCTCCTGAAACTCTCCCTGACCTCACCACTCCTGCCGCACAGGTAATCTCTCTCCTGTGAGTTTCTAGAGTAGTTAATATACCTCAAATGACACTGACTGCATTTGTTTTGAAATCACAGCTTTCTATGTTTGCACTTGATCAGTTCTTGATGAGGAATGAGCCGTCTTATTTGTACTAGAATCCACCCCCAAACCCACAAGTCCTAAGTACCGAGCAAACCAATGAGCGTGGTGACTGGACACCACACAAGGCCGTACCATTTACACCTCGGAAGCCCACACACCTAACAGCTCCCTCATCAAACACTCCCCTACACTAAGCAGGTCCAGAAGTAGCATCAGGGCCATTCTGGGGGAAGAAATTATGAATCAGAATATTTTCTGCATGGTGAGGTTTCTCTATTGGTTATTTATCCCATGTCTTCTGTCACAGCGACCGAAGACACCCTTACTCAACTTGAGACATGGGTCAGTATTTCCTTTTTTAAAAACATTTTTAATATTTATTTATTTACTTTTGAGAGAAAAAGAGAGACAGAGAGCACAAGTGGGGAAGGGACAGAGAGAAAATATGAAGCAGGCTCCAGGCTCTGAGCTATCAGCACAGAACCCAATGTGAGGCTCAAACTCATCAACTGGGAGATCATGACCTGAGCCGAATTCAGATGCTTAACCGGCTGATCCACTCAGGTGCCCCAAGACGTGGGTCAATATTTCTTATCCAGAGGCAAAGGTCTCCAATTTCTATCCATCAGTTTCTGCTTGAAATGGACAAGAATTACTTCAGCAATAATCCAAGCCGGTCCTTGACTCAGTAGGAACCATAAATATCTATTGTTTTAGGAGGAAATAAATGTTTTAAGATTATGTAAGTCTGTTTCAGGGAACTGACACAAACGAATGTTTTGAAATAACCAAGGCATTTCTTTTAAGGTTCAATGAAGAATGTGTTTTGAGAGCTAGGTGGGTGAGATTTAAAATAAAAACAACCACTGAAATCTTAGCTGTTCCTTAGCAATCTCAGGCGTCAACTGTTCCCTTCTCAAGGGCGAGCTAGAATACCAAAGAAACTGCTTCTGGAAGAAACTCTAAGCGATCTGGTCCAGTTTCCTTTTGGCCCTCCATTCTCCTCCCCAAGATTTTCATCAAGCCCATTGTGAACCTGAAACCACCCAGAAACGGTCTTGTTTTGTTCCTCTCCCTCTGCAGACAACTCACTTGCATTAAAGCTTCCTTTCTGAACAAAAGCAAAGCTATGAGCCACCGTGAAGGAGACCCCCGGGTGATTGTCCCCGATGAGATGCGGACTCAGGGGAGCACAGCAAAGAGACAGAAGAAACTCAAAAGGGGCTCAGCAGTTGACTCATCCACAAGCCCGGCTATTGCACAGACACGAGGCGTCCCGGGCCAGTTCCAAAGGTGAGGCAGCGCCTGGGGGACTCCAGTCACACAGGTAAGAACAGAGGCAGACATTCTAAATCCACCTCGGGACCCATCTTCCATTCCAGAAGCTGTGTGTCCAGGAAGGCTTGGAGATGCAAGAGCAAACCTTGCTTTTATCTCTTACCACCAGGGCTGAGACAGGTGATTGAAGAACCGTGGCTGAAACATGTCTTCGCAGGAAACACACCACCAGTGGTGTTATTTATACCGGTCTGCCGAACGCACACAGTCAGCTCTCAGGATTTTTGACAAACCAGGTGTGAAACACAGCCGTCATTAGACCTTGAATTAACATATATATACAACTAACATAAAAGAGACTAGAGGCAAAGATAATGAATGAATGGTCAGAACTCATCACTAGGGTGTGCGCTCCGTGTGTTGCATGCACTATTGTTTGTGGCTGGTAGCAAAGTGTGTGGTGGTGTGTTCCTGCCCATCGCTTCCCAGCTCTGCCTGCAGTGCCTTTATTGGTAGTAAGAAATCAGCCACACTTCTGAGTCCTCCCACACATGGGGGAGCATTTACACCACAGCAATCTCCCTCTCCTCCCGTCCTCCCTCCGGGCGGGGTCAAGTCCTAACATTTGTCTGCTTGTCAATTATCAATACCTCCAGGACTAACCCACGGCTGCCAGACAGGAGCTAAGGAAGTTGGGCTGGCCAATCAGACTCATAACATGGGCTTGTAAGCTGGACATCATGATATCAATATAAGGACATCATGATATCAATATAAGGAAGGAAAGCAACTACAGAGGACCCTTGAATGACCCCTGGGTCAGGGGTGCCAATTTCCCACGCAGTCAGAACTCCATGTATAACTTTGACTCTCCAGAAACGTTAACTACCGATAGCTCACTGCTGACGTGAAGCCTTACTGATAACATAGTCAATTAACACACATCTTGTATGTCATACACACCATATAATATATTTTTCCAGCAAAGCAAGTTGGAGAAAATGTTATGGAGAAAATCCTAAGGAAGAGAAAATATGTTTATTTTCTAAGTACTGTACTGTACTAAATAAAAAATCTGTGGACAAGTGGATCCGGGTGATTCAAACCTGTGTTGCTCAACGGTCAGCTGTACTTTGATCATAGCCCTAGAATGTCCCAGTCACAGAACAAAGTACCACCCGCAGCCTTTTGCTTTATGAGCAGGATTATCAGATCCAATATACCTGATGAGTCAACTGAGGTTGACGGGCTGAGTAACCACTAAAACGTACAACAGCCAAGAGTCAGGCCTCCGATCGTGTGACTCAGAAATACACAACGTTTTCACCAAGCAACCTCAGGCACTGACATTATCATCATCATAATGAAACCAAAATCAACCACATTTAACTGTCAGATAACCGGCAACCATTAATGGCCACAGATGTGTAAAAACAGAGATACACGAGAAGGGTGCAGACAAGGAGCTCAATTTTATTCATTGTCGCCAAGTTCAAGCTTATTCATATTACCTTCCAAAATGCACCCACCGAAAGTTAGTGAGAAATGGGGCCCCCGGAACCGAGGGGAACACGAATATCTGTAATGGAGAAGGGCTTATTCCGAGGTTAATATGAAAGGACTCTTCTTTCAATCCTTTAAATACTTACACTCTATCTACCCAATTGCTGTACCCAACTCAAAATGACACACCTACCAGAAAGAAGAATTGCTCGAATGTGAGCATGAGTTTTTTTGAAGTGTTTGGGTATTTATTTGTTAAACATTTTCTCTTTCAGACTTTTCAGTTATTTGATTGTGCTATGCATGCTTTTGCCATAGTTTCATGTAGAGCATCACCCAGTAGTCAGAAGACTTCCAAAGGGCTAATGAAATTTTACTTACTGATTATTTAAGAAAATTCTTGTCATCTTGGCTTCCTATAAGTCACCAGCTTTTGCCATCGTTCCAGTACATTTCCATCACCTGTCACGAGGAGAAAGGATCTGATGAGATACAGGTATCAGAAAGACCACTTCTGGGTTTCTATGTTCTTTTCTGTTCTTCGTAACCGAAACATGGGAGAAAAATAATCATCTCTTTCTTTGCCCTCAAAATGAAAAAGGAAGGAGACAATTACAACATAGAGAGAGACCAACGTAACCCCAAGAGAGAAAAAAAATTAAAGAACATTATTTCTACTGCTGGGGTTTGGGGTTTGGGAGAGGGAACCCCTAAAATGCCCTCCCTTATGTTTTGGGGAAGAGATTTTAGCCTGTTGCCTGGGAGGAAGTCGTATCAGAGTTTTCTCCCTCTCTGTCCTGCCCCTCCTTGCACATTTCTCAAAGTGAGTGATGAATGTGTCTGGCAGCGGGGGTGGGGGTGGGGGTTTCCCAGGAAGCACTGGCTTAGCTGGGCTGCTACACTGAGTGGGACGGCAGGGGGTTCCCTCCAGCTGGAGCCGGAGGACCAGGTCAAGGCTGCTGGAGTTGAACTCGTGTTTTAGTTTCAGAGAAGAAGGTAACTGAAGTTTGTGAGGTCTCCAACCCTGCTTTACCAGTAATTAAGTGGCCATCTGCATTGATTCCCATTTGGATCCTTGCTCCATTTCTCCAACTGTTTAACATTTACAGAGTGGGGAAGATCAATTGTGAGGGAATCCAAACCACCACCATCAACAAGACACTGCATGGATGAAACCTTGGCTCAAGGTCCCACCACTTCCTAGCCACATGACCTTGAGAAAGTCCATTCATCTGTTCCCAGCCCCAATTTCTACTTTTCTGAAAGAGGATCAAATGCCCCCTAGTAGACTGGGTGGTTGAGAGGATTACATCAGATGAAAGATAAAATCTGCCAAAGTCAAGCATGTTCTGATCCAACAGGACTATAATCCCAGGACCCAGACGCCCTGTGCTCAATGATCGCACGTGCTATCCATGTGTAGAATTCAAATATTGGTGATTCATAGAAGTCATGGAGTACGTTATATGCTCAACAAAGTGCCTTCCTTCTTCCAAGAGCAAGACACTCAGAACAATGCTTTACCTTCCATTGTTACACTTCATAACACTTTAGGGTCCACAACCTATGGAAGGAAGTTCTGCTTTCTTCCCCTTCACAGAAGAGCCCCAAATGATAACACCCCACTTCCGCCAGGCAGGAAGCAACTATTGCTTATTTTACGTGAAGAATGTATAGCTCCATGTGGACAAAACTTACAAAACGGGAACCTGTTTCTCTGCGCATCAGTGTTGCCATTCAGAGCGAAGAGATGCAGGTGCATTATGAAATGGCCCCAGGCACTGAGGTGCCATGAGAGACACCATCACCTGGGTTGCAGAATAGACAGAAGCCTCAAGTTATCCGAACTGGTAGGGTGTGCATGTGTGTGTGTGAGAGTAAGAGGGGCATAAAGAAAGGAGAAAATGGACCAAATGCCACATAAACCCAGAGAGCCTCTGAGTAACAAAGAACTCTGCCCAGCAGAGAAGGACTGGAGAGTCAAGGGCTCAGAGATTATTATACCCAACACAGAGAGGAAGGAACGCCATGCTCACCGGCTAGCAAGAGCTCTCTGTGCTGGTCACTTGGCACGAAGACTCTCACAACCACGAACAGTGGAGAAGGGATTGACACGGGCTTGACCAGCAGGCTCGAACTCCACTTCTGATGTGCACCCGCAGGGTGCTCTTTGCCGGGCTACCGAATCCTTCTGAGTCTCAGTTTCCAGGCCTGTAAGACAGGGACAATGACACATAGTGTGGAAAGAAGTTATGTAGATCAGAGATGATGCACACACAGTGCTCATCATAGAGCATGTCCCACACGATGGCGATGGTTGTGTTTACTGATGCGAGTATGGCAGCCTATTAAGTTCACGGCTGCAACTGCAATGATGGCTTCGAGCCCTTTAAGTCCACACTCTTCCCTACGTGAAGAGTTTGCAGAGGTTCAAATCGGACTTTAGACAAGAGCATCAAACTTTCTGAAGCTGCTCTGAAAGGAGCGTTCAATAAAAATGCCCATCTTAGGAGACAGCCTTTCCTCATGTGCACACAAAACGCCCTAGCTGCGCATTTGTGAGCATTCTGCATATCAGCACTGCATTTCCTTTTTTGAGGCTGGATTCCTGAAAGAGGGAATGAATCATTTCCATCAGTGCTAATTCTTCTGGTGTGCAGTGCAATACCAAATTTTCAGGGGGCATCTGTGGGAAAGAAAAGCCATGTGGAGGATGGCCAGTGGCCTGTCACCAAGGCGAGCCTCACCTCCTGGCCTCCTCGACAACAGTATGGATACGTCAACTGTGTTTTCCAGAAAAAAGAAAAGACCCACAAGAGAGGCAACGCCAGCTTTTTTATTTACGTTAATTTATTTATACTGAGAGACAGAGAAAGAAAGAGAGAGGGTAAGTTGGGAAGAGGCAGAAAGAGAAAGAAAAAGAGAAAGAGAGAGCGCGTGTGCAAACATGAGTGGGGAAAGGGAGGGGGCAGAGGGAGAATCGCAAGCAGGCTCTGCACTGTTGGCACAGAGTCCAATATGGGGCTTGAACCCATGAACAATGACCTGAGCTGAAATCAAGAGTCATATGCTCAACCAATTAAACCTCTGAGGCGCCCGACACCAACTTTTAAACAGAACTTTCTATCTGAAAAATAATGCTCCTTGACCCCATCTACACCACCCTGTTTGTGACTCACCCTGGTGATACTCACTGCTCAGAAAAGTTGATTTTACCCTCAAAACCAGGATACAATGTGCACAGGACGGTCTGTCTTGTTACCGGTTAGAGCAGATTTTTTTTTTTTTAACAAGACCCTCTGTCTTCGATTTAATGGAAAATATTCTAATAAGTTCATGGGATGAAATTCCTCCACCAAGTCGGTACTTTGCCAGCACTGTGTTTACTCGCAAGAATAAGCGACTTCTGCTACTGATGTTAATGGATGACCCATCTGGCAGCAGGCGCTGTGCTAAGTACTGGGGTCGGCGAAGGGGTGGACAGTGCTTGAGATGAAGTGTGTTTAAGAGAACGCAGTACGGTGATAGTTTCACCAGAATATAAGCTATTAACTGAGCTGATGCACTTAAAGAGAATAATCTGGACGTGGACCTCCTGGCTGAGTTTCGACAGCCTAGTGCTTCTTAACCCTGCTTCTCAAATGATGAGGAGATTCCACAGCTGCCGTGCAAACACCTGTCTGAGGACAGAGACTCCTGTTTGGCATGTACACTCCGTCCTGCAGGGTCAAAGGCAGCTNCATTGAGGAGATTCCACAGCTGCCGTGAAACACCTGTCTGAGGACAGAGACTCCTGTTTGGCATGTACACTCCATCCTGCAGGGTCAAAGGCAGCTTTTGCACTGAGGCTGCACAAGTGGATGAAAGCTCTGGTGCCTCCAAGATGTGTCAGTTCAGACTCCTTGCCCCGTCTCCCAGGAGCTAGTTCGCTAAGAGGGTCCGAGCTTCCTCCCAGGCCAATGGTGTCCTATGCTCATAAGAGCGCGTGCTTTGCAGTGGCTCAGAACAACGCTCCTGATGTGCCCTGAAGCCCCCTGCGTGGTGCTGAATTTCTGTAAGCCTCAGTTCCCTGCTCAGAGAGGGGCGGCAGCGGCCCCTCACCTCAGCGCTATGACATGGTCCCGGAGACAGGATGCCTGTGAACGTTTTAGCGAGGCCCACGGCAAACAGGGTCTCATTAGATGCTGTCGCTGTCGGAGGAAGTCTGCCATCCTCAACCCGGGGAGGCCAAGCAGGGGCGGGCAAGGTCACCAAAACAAGAGGTGTCCTTGTAAACTCAAATATGCTCCAGCCACCTTGCCAGGAGATGGAAAAGAGCTTGAAGAAATGATTCGTCTAGTAATAAAGTGCAGATCACTCCGATCATCACGCACAGAGATCTCGGGAGCAAAGGGAGGGCGGCAGCCGCCATCAGAGGGCCGTTGGCCAGTGGAAAACTCGGAAACTTTGACACTCGGCACAAAGGAACAAAATGGAATCATGCACTCGACACCGCCCAGCCAATAAATGGCAGAGCTGGGGTTCAAACCCAGGCAGCCCGGTGTGGCTCCCGCTTCTTCACCATGACCGCACACGACCCCTCCGCAGCGAGGAAGACACAGACCAGGAGCAGGCCCGAGAAAGGCAAGAAACATCGAAACTCGACTGAAGAGAAGAGACGATGATACCAGACATCAGTTAATGGGGCCACAGAGTAAGAGGACTCTAAACAAGAACCTCAAGCAAAGCACAGTCACAGCAGAGACTGAAGTAGACAGCACCCTGAACATGAACTCGCCCTGGAGTCAGCACATGCTTGGGGTCGGCACTGACCAGAAGACACGAAAGTGGAAAGGACCCCACTCAGGGCCTGTATGTAAAGCACATTATGACCCAGAAACGCCTGCGGGGTCCCTGCTCTCTCCCTTCCATCTCTGCAGCAGAGGAGGAGGAAGGCCGCCCCCAGTGGCTGAAGGAAGGAGGCAGGAGGGACGAGAAGCATGCTCCTGGTGAAGAGGGAAAATGCGCGGCCGGGCCGGTGTCCACACGCCCAGCCAGCCTCACGTGTGGCCGACTGTGGCCCCATGACCCTGTCTCTTACTACCCACGCCTGTGTCACAGCCACCCCCTGGGCAGGGAATGGCCTGAGATTTCACTCGCCACCAATGGAATAAGCAAGCACGACGAGATACATCCCGTTACCTCACATAAGCCTGGAAGGTACATGTGTCCATTTGGCTGCAAGATTCCCTCCCTCGCTGGCCTTGAGGAAGAGCCAGTGAGGGCGGCCTCCAGGCCTCACAGGGAAGGGGAAGGTGGAGCAGGTCCTTGGGCCCCGGGCCCACAAGAAACTGCCAACAGCGCCACAAGCATAGAAGGAAAGCCTTCCCCAGTCGAGCCTCACGTGACACAGCAGCTCTGGCAGACGCCTCGACTACAGCCCTAAACGCGTCCTCAGCTAAATCGCAACCGGACCCCTGACCGGCAGAGACAGTGAAGCAGCGTGTGCACTGAGAGCCGGTTTGCATTGACAGTGTTCTGTGGCTCCAGGTAACGAATACGGGAGGGAAGGCCAGCAGGCGAGGCTGACGTAACCACACACGCCTCTCAGAGAGGAGGGGAAGGGAGAGGGAGGCCCAGGGCCAGGGGCTCAGGAAAGGGGCCTGCCCGTCCACCATCTCTGACTCAGACCCAGAGGCTCCGCTCTGACCACACACGTTCCCGGAGCCTGTTCCAGCCACACAGAGGACGTAATGCAACACAGGGACCGAGGGGGTAGCGGTCTTACAAATGGTGGTCTGCTCACCCGGCTGCCCTGCAAAGGCTACTTATGATTCAACATGCTGAGCACAGACACATTTAAAGCAGCAAGAGGATTTTTTTTTTAATGTTTACTTATTTTTGAAAGAGGGAGAGAGACAGAACATGGGTGGGCGAGGGGCAGAGAGAGAGAGGGAGACACAGGATCCCAAGCAGGTTCCAGGCTCCAAGCTGTCCGCACAGAGCCTGACGCAGGGCTTGAACCCATGAACTGCAAGATCATGACCTGAGCTGAAGTCGGATGCTTAACTGACTGAGCCCCCCAGGCGCCCCCAGCAAGATGATTTTGCTCATCATGGGCGCTATGCTGGGATCCTACCCCTCATAAAACAATTGGAACGAAAGAGTGTTTAAATGTGATGTAACAGACTTCAGCACTTCATGAAACTCATGTTCAGAGACACAAGCTGGAGACTTTCTGTGTTAGTGGTTTTGAGAACAGCGTAACAAGCAAAACATCCAAAGTTCCATCTAAATGTTGCTAATGTGGGCTCTTTAAGAACCGAATATAAATGTGCTTAAGGCCCCTGAGCAAGTACCAATAACTTTCAGAAATTAACCCAAGGAGCGTTCCCACGCGGAGCATGTAGCTAAGACGGACCCGCTGAGCCGCAGGCCTGTCCCTGCCCAGGCGCCCTGCTGCTGGCACGTGCGCGCGGGGAGGTCTACCGCTGTGTCGCTTCAGGGCTGGGAAAGCCTCATGCACCCTCAGGCCTAGCCTCGCAGTGACAGGTGACGACACACAGACCCAAACACATAGGGCCGGCAGGTTCAGGGTCGCTCAGAAGCACGAACCCTGAACCCCCCGTGTGCCCGGTCCCTTTATACCCCCGTCTACCCAACTCCAGCCTCAACCATCAACAGTGGCGTCGGCAGTATCAGACATCCTGTGAGGGATGCACCCAGAAAGACCTTTCCATGACACCATTAAGCCCCTACTTGGAAGCGAGCTCTGTGGCAAGAGAAGGAAATGACCTCGAGGACACATTCGTGTGAAAGGTTCGATTCATTTCCCAGAGCAAGGCCCAGCATTTTCGGAGGGAATGGAGATGTCCCTCAAGTCGGCTGCCTTTTCCTATGAGCGATCTATTTCTTATCTTTTTAAATAAGCATGAAGCAGGGAAGAGACGCTGGTGGCAGCGTGCCCCTCCCGCTGCCTCTCATGGTCCTGCCCCCAAACGCACGGAGCCAGCCCACAGCCACTCTGGGCTCCCCTCCGACGCTAGCTCACTATGGTGGCTGGAGCTGTGTATCAGGAGCTGCTGACGCGAGCAAGTCACGCCTCTTCGTGTCTCTGGCAGAAGTGACCTCGTCTGAACCAGCTCCCTCATGGGTGGGAGGCCATTAGGAATGCAGACCAGAGTTCTCTTTTCTCCTAGAAACTTCTGTGTTTCAGATAAATAGCAACTTGCTTTTGTGTGTGATGACGCTGCCCCTTCCCCAGCAGCGGGCGTTACCAAAACAAAGGGGTGACACGGACGTCCCCGGGTCACAGCCCTCCGGAGCTCCTGTCGAGGGACCCATCCCGCAGCCTAAAAGCAATTAAAAAAAAAAAAAAAAGTGGTCACTCACCCACCATTCTCCTTCCCACTCTCCCTCGGGACCAAGAACAAATACATATTTAAAACAAAGCAAGAAGAAATAAAGGCTCATTTTCTTGCTTTGCGCCAACAGCCTTCACTCCTCGGCACGAGGCTAACCCTCTGCGGGTGTTACCCGGCCAGGACGATGTTGACCCTGCATGTTTCACATGCGCCCGAGTGCCCGGACTTAGCGCTAAAACTAAAACACAACGTGCTTGCCACATGCGGGTCTCTTCTAAGTGTCTCACGCGCTAACTCCCTGATGTGGACAACAGCGTGATGAGGAGTGACGATCCCACCATCATCCTGGCCTGACAGAAGAGGAAACTGAGGCAGACTTACTGAGAACGCAGTCAACGGTTATTCACGGACCGCCCGCTCAGCAGAGGGCTGGCAGGGACCCCCTACTCCCCGTGGCCTCGGGTTTCCGTCTGGAGCCTTCTCTGGGAGAGGCAAGTCACGAGAGCAAGTTGTGAGAACGGGGAGTTCGGGAGAAGGGCTGGGCGAGTGGCCCACGCAGATAAGCGCAGTCGGCTGCTCCCTGCCCCACGATGAGGGGAGACTGATCTCACGCACCCAGAAGGCCAGAAAGCCTGCTGAGCTTTACTTCTAACTAACCCTCTGCAGGGTTAAGCGCCACCAGTCCACCCACTGGTCCCAAGACCGATGAAAAGCAAGGTCGTGAGTCCAACTGTCCATCCTCACACGCCCTTACACAAGTACGTTCTAAAGCCCAAATGGCTGGTGGCAAGATCTTTGGGGGGAAAGGTAAATCTTTCTCTTAAAGAAAAGGAAACTCAAACCCAAAGGGATGCGAGAACGTAAGCGACTCATGCAACAACGTGTCTGCAGGGGGAGTCCTCTGAGAACACTCTTCTAACTTGCCGTCAGGTGGCATCTGATAGACAAGGTCATTTTCTACTTTTACGTCACATCTAAAAACACGATCTCCTTTCCAAATGTTGCTTCCACGCAAGCAACCTTCGCCGCTGTGGTGCCCTAATCTAGTGGTCGAGAATTCCGGGTGTTGGTAGCTGCATCATTTCCACACAATGGCCAGGGGATTTTGGTGGTGTAGACAGTCTCCGCCTGGCAAAGCCTGAAGATCTCAGTGCTGTAGACCATCTCCAGCCTGGCAAAGCCTCGATTTTTATCAGCTGCACGATACTTCTACCACAGAAAATATGGGACAAAATTACTACCCACGCTCTGTCATCTGGGAATAAAAAGGGCTCTAATTCCCTGACTTTTATCACTTGAAATTTCATGTATTCTCAAAATGCAGTGCTTCTGGTTTTCAAAATACATTCAAAGGACTTTCATTCAGTCATATTGATTTTGTGTGTGTGTGATGGAGATACTTCAATGTAGATCATGTGAGCTTCGTGCTTCCTACTCAAACCATATTTAATAAGAATAGTTTCCTTGAGGGGCGCCTGGGTGGCTTAGTCGGTTAAGCGTCCGACTTTCGCTTGNTCCTACTCAAACCATATTTAATAAGAGTAGTTTCCTTGGTGTTATCTGAGCAAGAACCTCAAAATAAAAATGGGCCACCTCTGTTCCACGATAAGTTGAAAAACAATATTCCCTCTTTCCCAGAGGTACTAACATGAAGGAAGTCGGCCATCTACCATGGTCAGCTTTACGGAGAAGGACGAATCACAGATACGACAGCACTTAACATCCCTTCGTCCTCACAACCACCCTAAGGTTGCAGCCCCATTTCTAGAAAAGGCACCTGAGATTCAGAGAATTCAGAGATGCACAGGGACGTGCCTTGGGTAAGCTCCTTTCTAGTAGAAGGCTCAGCTCCAAACAGTCTTCTTGGAGCCACAAGCTGTCCTTTTTTTTTTTTTTTGCCTGTGGCAATTGGTCAGAAAGGAGAGAAGAAAGAACACTGGACAACAAGAAGGACAAACAGCAGACTAGCTACGGAGAGTATGAGAAGAAATAAATACCCACCAAAATGAAGAAACTATGTGGGGCGTGTTTGGTTATGGACTGTGCTTAGGCCAGTGGCCAGCAAGCATTTTCTGTACGGGCCCGAAGAGTCTGCAGGGCACACGGAATCTTCTGCAACTATGCACCTCTGCCATTATCGTGTGAACGCATCTCAAATAACAGCAAGTGAATGGACATGGCTGTGTGCCAGTAAAACCATACTTATAACAGGTCTCAGACCAGATTTGGACTTCTTGCTGCTGTCTGCCAGTCTTTGGCCTCGATGCTCACTGGCCTCCAAAGCTGAGGAGATACTAAAGAGGCAAAGACAAAATGCAGCAGCCAACATAAAATTCTGGGGTGATGTAACAGTCCCCTCACATGGGGCCATCCCCACAAGCACCTGGCCTGTGGGGGCTCAGCCTAGCCACTGGATGAAGAGGCTCAAGAGATGTGTGTGTTCAATGTTAGCTCATCCCGAGTTATTAACATTCAAAGAACTAACCCATAAAATATTGTGTCAATTATGACTCCTGTAACTGGTAAGCCCATTCTTACCACACAACACACAGATGCCATATTTTATGTGGACAATTATGGGAAAGATCACCCCAATGTTCCCAAAGTAACTACAGAAGAAAACTGTCAGGAAGAAGAGAGGCAACTGAATGAGTCCCGGCATCCATCTTGGACAACCCAGCTACCTGGAAAACTCTGACTTCCTGTGCCATTTCCTTCCTAACTGTTGCTCCTCATGAAGGGGTCAATCTAACCATCTTTTCCTCCAAGAAGCTCTGCTCAAACACCCCAGATGAGATCAAGACACTTGCCCTGCACACCTATGACACTCCACTTCTTCACTGCTCCTGGCATACCAATACTTCCTTCCTAGCTCAACATCTGCTTCCCTTCTCGACCATAAACTCCAGAAAGCTGCCTTGTTCAACGCCTCAGCACAAGGCTGGCAACGAGAACTGCACTGAATAGAAGGCTTTGGTGTGTCAAGATACTGCTCTCCACCGAGACATACCCAGTCATCACCAAATCAGCAGAGCACGATTCTGCAGAGCTGCCCTGAAGCTTTCCCAGCCTGTACGACGTGATAAAGCCAGAGAGAAGACGTGTCCCGTGCCAGGAGGTGGTGTGGCCCTGCATTTAACAGAAGATGGGCAGGAAACCTGTTCCTAGGTGTGTTAACATAGAAGCTGCAAAGCGGCTTTCTCTCACCCTTATCAGTTACGGAAACACATGTGGTTTGGGTGATGACAAAATGTCGCTTAACCTAGGCCCCTGCAAATTCAAAGCTATTTAGCTGGATGGATTTTGAATGAGTATGTGCACAATTTCTTTTTTGTTTCAATACATACACACAGCACGTATAACAACACAAACAGTGGCACACACATAGAGCTGCCCGAGCTACGGGGGAAATAGAGCAAATCATAAAATACATGTTCTATGATCCATTTGTGTGAATTAAAACAGAAAAAAATAGCTAAAATGATGCACGCCCCACAGTGTGGCTGTACCCAGTAGAGGGATCTGGGTTAACTTCATTTTCTTCCCTTTTATCCATCAGTACAGTTGACCCTCTGAATTCAACAAGCCCCCTTACATGTGGACTTTTTCAGTAAATACAATCCAGTACAGTAAATGTGTTTTCTCTTCCTTATGGTTTTCTTAGTAACATTCTCTCTTCTTTAGCTTACTTTATGTAAGAATACAGTATATAATACATGCAACATACAAAATATGTGTTAAGCTACTGTCGATGTTATAGGTAAGGCTTCCGGTCAACAGTAGTTACGTTTTGGAGAAATGAAAGTTATATGCGGATTTTCAACCATGTTGGGGAGGGCAGATTGGTGCTCCTCACCCCCCCACACTGTTCAAGGGTCAACAGGAGTCTCTCTTTTTTTTTTTTTTTAATACAATGACCACATAGTCTTGTAAAGAGGTTTTTTTTTTCTTGTTGTTAGAAATCTCAAACAAAAAATCTGATAATTAGACAATTCTTCAAAGCTATTGCAAAGAAACATTATATAGAAAGAAAATGTGAAGAGGCAATGCTGTTACTATTTAACAGAGCACTGCTGGCAGAGTAAAAACAAAACAAAACAAAACTGTTTCTGACCTGCATAAACATTCACCCATTCCTACCAATATCATAATGATGATACATCTCACCATGGTGAACATCAGCACACAAAACAGGACCAACACCAATGCTAGGGGCATTAATTTCAGCTTCTAAGTACATTCTTACTTCTCCTGGAGCATGATATATTTTACATTGGCCTAATTTCTCTCTGGTCTTGGACTCTGAGAATTACAGAAACTTATCTCACCAATTTCAGTGACCAAAATGAATCCAGGGGGTAAGAAACTTCAAAAGTGAAATCTCCGGTCTTTTTTTTTTTTTTTAATGTTTTATTTATTTCTGAGAGAAAGAGTGAGAGCGAGCGTGAGCAGGGGAGGGTCAGAGAGAGAGGGAGATACAGAATCTAAAACAGGCTCCAGGCTCTGAGCTGTCAGCACAGAGCCTGACGCGGGGCTTGAACCCACGAACCATGAGATCATGACCTGAGCTGAAGTGGACGCTAAACCGACTGAGCCACCCAGGTGCCCTGTGAAATCTCCAGTCTTAACGGTTATTTATATAGGTCATAAATTGGCAGGCAGGCATTAGGAATGTCCTTGTAGTTACCTGAAATTTGATTACAATGTTTATACACTGGAGTCTGTAAGAACATATACTAAGTATGTTTAATTTCAATTCATGTGGTAATCGAACATCAGCCTATGCCTAAAGCAGACCCATTACCACATTTCCCATCTTACATTATGTTTTAATATCTTACATTTCTTTTCATAAATCCTAAGTATCTCATAAATCCTGTCTTGTGCTTAAATAACGCTCTATAGGCCAGTGACAACAGTTTCATCCATTCCACACGACTTGAAGAGACTTGCAAGCTCCAAATGAGAGAGGTTTGATACCTCTTCATAAAGGACTGAAACGGACCACACAAACCAAATTCTTTAGGAGACTGGCGCTCTGATTACAGAGTTGACCTCCACCCAATAGCAATTATAAACAGTGGCCAGATATAAAATCAACTTTGAAGGTGGAGGAAAACAACCAGGCAGAAAGTCAACCATCTACAGCCCTTCAAGGAAGAGAATCACGTTCAGTGGTAAATTACACCTATAGGGCTTAGCCCATGAGAGCGGGACAGCCCTGGGCCACGGCAGATGGGACTCGAAAGGCAAAAGCACAGCCTTGTTGGTCAGGATACAGACCTGCCAGGGTGGCTGAAAATTGAGGAAGAAAGTCCCCCAAATGAGGAAGCCAGGAGGGTGAAATCCCAAATGTGCAAATAAACACCACATTTGTTGCCTAAACTGAGAGCCACGAGTCCAGGGACCCTGAGGAAAACAGCAGCTGAAACATTCATAGGATGCTGACCAGCTCCAACAGCTACCCACGTGCTCCGGGGGCCTGAGAAAGGCCTCCAGCTCCTCTGAAAATACGTAGGACCCTGGCTTAACGCGCAAAGACCTATTCCCAAGGCAAGCGGACGTGTCCTGGGGGGTACAGGCAAAACAGAGAGAGCAAAGCAAAGAAGTCTGTGATATTTGAGCTGATCTGCCAATAATTTAACTGCCTGTTTGAACAAACTCAACCTTCCTTGGGGGGAACATAACAGAATCCAAGTCTTTACAATAGAACATCTGCAGTGCCCTGCCACACGATTAAACAGGAAGACAAATGGGAGACAAATGGGACATGTCAGTCCATAATCCAATCAGTCCACAGAAACAGACCAGCACACAACCCGGAAATGGAATCAGAAGACAAGGATTTTAAAATAACAATGCTAAATATTTTGAAGAATTTACAGAGACTGACAGAATGGGTAAAGAAATAGGAAGTTTCAGAAGAGAGATTAAAAAAAAAAGTGCAAGAACCAAATGGAAAAAAGTGCAAGAACCAAATGGAAATTCTAAAAGTGAAAACTACAATACCTGAAATAAACAACACTGGATTAGATGGGCAGATTACCAGATTGGACACAATAATGAAAAGGGACTGGTGAACTTTAAGATATGTCAATATAAACCATCCAGGCTGAAGCAAGGAGAGAAAAACAATGGTTTACAAAGAGCCTCCAAGACCTGTAAGTGGTCCAATTTACAAGTTAAAGGAGAGTCAAGAGAATGGGGCAGAAAAATACATGTAGAGAAACAAAGGCCAGAGACTTTCAGAACTGAGCAAAAACAGCCATGTACCTGAGTAGGGTGTTCAGTTAACCACAAGAAAACCTCTCCCAGTCATGAAAACCAAAGATAACAACGATGTGTAGACGTAACCAGAGAAGACAAGACACAGAGAAATAATAAGAACGATGGCAAATAGCTCATCGAAAATAGGAGGCCAAAAGAGAGCAAACAACATCTTGAAAGAACTACTGGCAGCTGGGGGGGTGGGGGGTGGACAGGGGAAGAGAGGCCCCTCTATGAATTCCATGCACAACAAAAACCCTTCAAAAATAAGGGAAAAATAGGGGCGCCTGAGTGCTTCAGTAGGTTAAGCGTCCGACTTTGGCTCAGGTCATGATCTCCCGGTCAGTGGATTCTGGCCTTGCATCGGGCTCTGTGCTGACAGCTCAGAGCCTGGAGCCTGCTTCCAATTCTGTGTCTCCCCCTCTCTCTGCCTCTCCCCTGCTCACACTCTGTCTCTCAGAAATGAATAAATGTTAAAATTTTTTTAAATAAAAAAGGAAAAATAAAGAATCTTCATAGGAATGCAAACAATCTGTTGCCAATACACGTGTACTGCAAGACATGCCCAAGGAAGCTTTTCGAGAAGACAAGTGGCAGCAAATCTCAATTTGTGACAGAAAGGAATGAAGAACCCTGGAGCAGCAAATGCACAGGTAAACATAAAAGACCATTATTTCTCTTCATTTCCTTCAGACCGATTGCTAGAGACACCGTATTAACTGTGTAGATATACACATGCTATTTACATACACCTAACATTGTATTAAAAATAATAAAACTGTAGGGTTTATACCATATGGTTATAAAATATATGACCACAGTACAATAAATTAAGAAGAGGCAAATGAAACCATGTTGTAGGTTTCTTACATTTTTAGAAAAGGAGATATAGGATCAAAAAACATTTTTAAAGAATGAGACAAATATCAAACAACAAAATGGTAGATCTAAAGCTAACTACATCGGGGCGGCTGGGTGGCTCAGTCAGCTAAGCGTCCAACTTCGGCTCAGGTCATGGATCTCATGGCTTGTGAGTTCGAGCCACACGTTGGGCTCTGTGCTGACAGCTCAGAGCCTGGAGCCTGCTTTGGATTCTGTGTCTCCCTCTCTCTCTGCCCCTCCCCCACTCATTCTCTGTCTCTGTCTCGGTCTTTCTCTCTCAAGAATAAATAATAAAAAAAATAAAATAAGACTAACCACATCAATAGTTATAGTAAATAGACTAAATATTCCATTTAAAAGGCAGAGATTATCAAAATACACAAAAAAAGCAGTACTCAACTATATACTACCTACAACAGATGCATTTTAAACATGAAGGCACAGATAGATAAACAGGTGGAAAAGCATATACCACCATGACCTCAATACAAAAACTAGACAAAGACAATAAAAGACAATAGATCTGTATCACTCAAAAAACACATGTGCAAAAATCGTCAACAAATCCTTATAAGCATAAGGACAGGTAAATAAACAGTGAAGTAGAACAGAGGCCAAAAATAGACATACACAGGCGCCTGGGTGGCTCAGTAGGTTAAGCACTGAACTTTGGCTCAGGTCATGATCTTGAAGCTTGCTGAGTTCCAGCCCCTTGTCAGGCTCCATGCCAATAGCTCAGAGCCTGGAGTCTGCTTCAGATTTTGTGTCTCCCTCTCTCTCTGCCCCTCCTTTCATGCTCTGTCTCTCTCCCTCTCTCTCAAAAATAAATAAACTTAAAAAAAAATAGATGTATGGATTTATGGTCAACTGATTTTTTGATCAAGGTACCAAAATAAGTCAGTGGGTATAATAATAGTCCTTTCAACAAATTGGGCACAAAGAAATAGATAACCACACAGAAAGAATGAATCCTCACCTCTACACCTCACATAGAATAACTGTAAAGGCTAAAACTGTAAAGGAGGAAAACAGGAGAATATCTTTGTGACCACAGAGCAGGCAAAGTGCTACAGATAAAAGAAACAAAAAGCGATAAATTGGACTTCATCTAAATTAAAGCTTCTGCTTTTTGAAAAACACAGTTAAGAAAATAAAAGGACAACTACCAACTGGAAAATACTCACACTACCCATATCTGATAAAGGACTCGTATCTAAAATACATAAAGAACAGCTGTAATTCAACAACTAAAAAGCATAAAAAGGTAAGAACAAAAAAGTCACACAACTCAGCTTTAAAAAAAGAAAAAGACCTGACTCGATTACCTCATAAAGAAGACACATGAATGGCCAAGAAGCACAAGACAAAATTTTCAACGTCATTATCATCAAAGAAACCACAGGAAACCGCACAGTACCACATCATACCCACTAGAATGCTGATACTGAAAAGACGAACAACAGCAAGTGTTGGCAAAGGCTTAAAGCATATTGGAGTATCACATACGTCGTGGATGGGCATGTTTACATAACCCCTTTAGGAAAACATTTGACATTTTTAAATAAAATTAAACATATGCTTATCCAGCGATGTACTTGTCAGTATATGCAAAAGAAATGAAAACCAATGTCCACCAAGAGATTTATATAATAATGTTCGTAGTAATTGTATTCATAATGGACAAAAACCATAACCCATCTAGACAGGTGAAGAGGTAAGTTCATACAACAGAATACTACGCATCAACCTAAAGAAACAACCTCTGATACTTGCAACAAGAATGAGTCTCAAAAACACCTTTAAAAGTGAAGCCCAAAAAGCCAGAGAGATCCATGAGCATAGTCAGTAGATCTCCATGTAAATGAAGTTTGGGAAGAGGCAAAACTAGGCTCTGTTGGTAGAAATCACATTACTGTTTATTTCTGGCGTGGGACAAATGAAAGCTACGGCACAAGAGAATTTCCTGGATGATGGAAGCATTCTTTATCTTGAGAGAGATGTTGGCTCACTGACGCGCTCACTTAAAATGTATACATCGTGTTGCATATAAATTACATCCACAGGTCAAAACTATTTCTCCTCTCATTATGCTGGGGGACTTCTAATGTCTCAAGAACAGAAAGTGTGTGTGTGTTCAGTCAAGTTGTTTTACGTACACACACTATCAAAGCAAAGGAAAAAGTATTGTTACCTGCTTCCTATCAAAATAATCTCTGGACATTTGTTCTGACCTAAAGCAAGCAGTCCTTCACGTCTTATGTGGTTTTACTTACCCCACTGACAACTTACAGGTTACTTTTAACAACACCATGGAGAAAACACTCCACAAACTATGAAACATCAGTCTACATGTTCCAAGATCTTACTCAGTCTAGAATATTATTAAATTCCTACCATATTCCAGGAAGAATGATCGTCCCTAAGGAAATGAAAAATCCACACCCTCCTGGTGAAAAGCTCTCAGTCTGAAAGATGTAATATGTACCTACCTCAACAATTACCTTAAGGTGTAAAGTATAATTTGCTTAAGACCTCACTTGAGTAAAACATACCACTTCTTTTCCCTCTAAAAATATAACAATTAATATTGACCAATAACATACAAGAAATACAAAGAATCCTGTTATTCTTTTTGAAGGACACAATAATTTTGAGAAAGGAAAACTTCTTTGGTAACTAATTCCACATAATCACGTTTCAAGGAAAAACAACCCCTATACCTTTTTTTTTTTTAAAGTTTTTTTTAAAGTGTTTATGTAAACTCCAAGGATGTGTTGAAAGGGGAACTCTCACTGCTGGTGGGAATGCAAACCTGGGTAGCCCATATGTACCTTAAAAAAAAAATGATCCCACCCCACTGCGATTAGGCAACTCCGTGTGGTTCCACGGGCCCACATCCTCCGTCCCAGCCACATAGCTGGTCTGCCTGGGGTGGGTCCATCTGAAGGCCAGTCTCAGAATGAAGAGAGGGTCTAGGTCAGTTTCCACTCTGAGGAATCCAACTAGGATACAAATCACTTCCCCTCTTCTGAGCCTACTCTTGTCCCCTCCACTGATATTAGCCATTTCAAAATCAACAATGACCTCCAACATTGTCAGCACCAGCGGTCAGTTCCCATTCTCATTTAATATGACTCAGCAGCAGCATGTGACACAGGTGATCTCTTGCTTCTGTTCAAAACCTGCGCCTTACTTGGCCCCCGGAACGCTGCGTATATCTCCACTGCCCTTCCCTCCAGTGGCTCCTTCTTGCTGTCGGTTGCGGGCCCTTCCCGATCTCTGAAAGCGCCCAAAGGGTCACTCAATTCTCCAATATCTTCTCTGTGATCATTTCCCCTCTCCATCAGCGGTCCTCAAACGTTTGATCTCATCACCTCTTCACACTTTTAAAAACTACTAAGGAGCTCAAAAAGCTCTTGTTTATAATAGGCTTGTATCCATAGACACTTACTATGATAGAAAACTGAGAAAATGTTTAAATATTTAGTAATTCATCTAAAAGCCATGATGAGCCCATTACATGTCAACAAAAGTAACAAGTTCTAATGAAAAATATATTTTCCAAAACAACAATATTATGTATTTTGGAAGAAGAGTGGCAGTGATTTACATTCTTGAAAATCTCTTTAATATCCCACTTAACAGAAAACAGCAGGTTCCCAGGTCTCTGTCCGCATCCGGTCAGCTTTGATGTCCCACGCAGCCTCTGACAAGCTGCACTGTACTGCATGCCCTAGTACTGCTATTAGAAGTCTGGACTCCGCAGAGCCCTATACAGGCCCAAGGACCCTTTCGGGTGACCTCATCCAATCCCCTGGTTTCAAGTACCATCCCTTCAAGGACAGCTCCCAGTGAAGAGGTGACCGCAGGCAGGGCTCTCTGGACCTGGAGGTTCAGACAGCCAAGCAGCTTCTCAGTACGCCTACGGAGATACCCAACAGCTATGTACCTGAACTCATAAGCACTTGCCTCCTCGCAGCCCCAACACTTTCTTCCTGTATGTTTTCCATATCGCAGTAAATGATGACTCGCCTTACCGGCGGCTCAGGTCAAAATTCGTGGAGAAATCCTGAATGTCTCTTTCTCCCAAATGCACACCTGGCCACACCCAAATTCTATGAGCCTTCTTCAGGAGCATACCCAGAACCGGACCACATCCTGTTCACCCTTCACTCCCCCTGCCCTAGCCAAGTTCACGTGACTGGCCTGCACTCTGGGAAGAGCCTCCCAAATGGTCTCCGCACACCATCCCGGGTCCTCTCTGGCACCTTCTTCCCACGGCAGCCTCAGTCCAGTCACGGCACTTGTGTGCTTACAACCCTGGGTACCTTCTCGCCTCACTGAGACCAGGAGCCAGAGTCCTCATCACACCCCTGGAGGCCCTGTGCGGTCTGGCACGGACTCACTACCTCCCTCGCTCACTCCTCTCCAGCCACTCCAGCCCCTTGGCTGGCGCTCACAGTCTCTTCCGGGGGGGTGGTCTTTGCAAATGCACTTCCCTCAGATATCCTGGGTCTGAGGCTTGCCGCCCTTACCACCCTCCCGCCCCTGTGGAGCACTGACATTCCACCGCATCAAAGATGCTGGCCTGGCCGCCCCTCCACACCTTTGCCCTGCTTTCTTTTCCCTCCTAAAACTCACCATTACCTGGTACCCGTGACAATGAGAGGCGAAACCCTGTCTGGCTCAGCGCCATGGCCCAGTGCCTAGATCAGGGCCTCTGTAGTAGGCACACAGGTCTATTGTTAGAGGAGATGAACAGAAACACTGGCCCAGGCAGCATCAGACACTGAGGGCGCAAGTGATGAGGTAGAGAGGTCAGGAGAGCCACACACACACCAGCACTAGGAGGGAGAAACCATAAATCTGGGGAAGCAGCCCCGTGACACAGGCTCCCGGCACCAGGAAACAGCACCTGCTGGACTGGGCTCCTCCGGAGGCCTGGGCACCAAACCATCACCCAACCTTTACCTTGTCCGAAGAGCAGCGCTCACAAGTCCCTGCAAACATGCCAAAATCTTGTGGCCGAGAGCATTTCCCCCCAACGGCACCGGAATCAGTTCAGTACCGTCCGACCCTCCTTATGTACTGAAATCTTAAGTGGAACAGAACACGTGGCCAGCACAGAGGAAAGCGAGGGGTCTGCTTAGTCCACCTTCCAAAGCCTCGGCCAACACACTAACTTTCCTCCTCGTCACAAACTGCTTCCAAGAGGGAACAACACCGTAATGTTAACAGTTACACTAAGCCAGGCTCTGCTGCCGCTGAAATTCACCGAGTGTGAGTGAAAAACCCCACAGCAAATCACTTTGGTCAGGATTCCGAGAATGAGTGCTGGGGTTACTTCATGCAGTTAAAATCAAAGTCACGAAACCATAAACAGCACACTGGCTGACAAAGTATTTTCTCCAAAAAGAGGAAAGTGTTTTTTTTTTCTTCATTCTGAACAAGAAAGAAAAGTAGCACAAATGGACCTCCTATCAAGACAGCACCCCAAAACCCTGCTGGACTGTGCAGGACGTCCACAGGGGCCAGTCACTCGCTGTCCTTCCCCGTGGGCTGTGCCAGGCGTTGGGGAGAGCGCTCAGGACCAGGCAATCTCTCAGCAAGCCCACGGGCTGCCCTCCTTTAACCCGCTACCAATCCCAACTTAAACGTGACATGGACCCGATGATCCCAGCAAACTGCCTCTTCCAGGCTCCGCGTACACAACAAGAAAGGAGGCACCTCTCCGCGGGATGGAGTCACTGTCACTGTCTCTGTCACCGCCATCCCTGTAAGCTACGACTCTGTCCGTTTCTACACAGTTACAAGTGTGCTCTTCTGAAACGTCCCAAATAAAACAAGAACAAAAATATTTTTAAAGCAGAGTAATTTTTAACAGTCTTTAAATAGAGAAAGGAAAAGCAGAAATGTAGTTCCCAGAAGTTATTTCTCAACCTTCTTTAGGGCCTGGAGGAGGGAGGGTGTGGATGTGGGGCTCTGCCTGCTGAGCAGAGAAAACCAATCCACCTCCCTCCCTCCTCGTGACTTTTGCTCACGAGCAGACATGGTTCGATCCTCAGTGATCAGCGCTTGTGATGGAGAACCAATTTGCTAGGAGCCAGGAAGCTTCTAAAGACGAACTGAATGCTGACTGTGAAGTCAGCCAGGGGGTGGACAGGGCGGGTTTGAACCAGCGATCTGCGCGCATGCGCAGTCCCTGGCGCCAGGCTGAGCCTGGTTTCCTGGATCTGGAAGCAGGGGAACACGTGGGCCTCTGTCTTCTTGACCTGGATTGAGTGGGCGAGTTCCCTCCCACTCCGTGTCCTTCTCACCGAGGCCTGCCCTGCCCCGCCCCCACACCCGCCCCCACACCCCAGGGTCACCCAGCTCACGTGCACACACACTCACACTGACACTCCCACGCTCTCAGCTGTGGTTTGGCCAGAACCCTGATCACCACCGAGCACACATGCACTTGTGTTCTAGTTCATCTGAAGTGTCTCCTCCATCAGGCCGTAAGCTCCAAGGTTTAGCTTTGGGGTTTTTGTTTTTCTGTTGAAGGTGGTTCATGACCTGAAGTATCTAAAGGAGGCCTGGAATGTAAAGGTGACACCAAAAATTTGGTGAATGAAGGAAGGTCTTGAAAGCCCCTACAAAGTCGCAGGGTTTTTATTAGCGATAAAAGCCTTAGGCTATAAAAGACCTAGGGGCGCTGGGTGGCTCAGTCAGCGATCGTCCGACTTCAGCTCAGGTCATGAGCTCACGGTTCATGGGTTCGAGCTCCGCCTCGGGCTCTGTGCTGACAGCTCGAAGCCTGGAGCCTGCTTCAGATTCTCTCTCTCTCAAAAATAAACAAGCATTTAAAAAAGGCACTCTGCAGACGATATTATCTTTAGAGAAGAGACTATCTGAAGTTGTTCAGAGCACTTTTTACGGAAAGCAAACTGTCACCAACAACACAGGCCAGCTGTGTAATAGAGCAGGGAGTACTTTAAGGAGTAAAGGAGAAAGAACTGCTGTAAACCCATGCAGTGACACTGCTCTGGGTTATCTGGCCTGATGAGACCAAGAACTCCACACACTTCAAAAGAAGCTAAGTTTACAACAGCACAGAGCTTGGAAACAGACCCTGGATCGCAAGTGGGTGTTTGTTACGTGCCCCTTACCCCCAGCTGCTCACCTCCAGTCACTGAGCCCCATCGCTGAGAAAGTTCCCTCAGTCAGTTTACTGCATTCGGATTCACACATTTTGACAGGAGAGAAAAACACTGGAATGTGAGAATGTCGGGACAATAATCATGCCTTGAAATATTTTTCTTAAAGGTGGCTTTTCTGGCTGTGTGGGAGTTTATAAGTGAGTACATTAATAATTGAACCTTTTCCACCAAACATTGTAGAAGAAAAAAGATTCTGTAAATAAGCTATTTCTTATATAATCTTTGCTTCTACTATGGTAGCATCAACACAGGGAGAAATAAACGTATATAGTCAAATCAAGGACACCCAACTCATCTTTGCAGGTGATACAAATCAACTATCAAAGGAATGACCCAAGATTAAAAACACCTGCACAAAAAGAGAAAAGATTTCTCCAAATCAAAAAAGGTTTCTTCATTTTACTAAAGGATTTCTTACAAGTCCTTTTAAATTAGTGAACTTTCCTTGTCAACCTAAATTAATGTATTCTACGAAAAATACCAGTAAGGGGCGTCTGGGTGGCTCACTCAGTTGAGCGTCCCATTCTTGATTTCTGCTCCAGATCATGATCCCAGGGTCATGGGATTGAGCCCCGTGCTGGGCTCCGTGCTGAGTGTGGAGCCTGTGGAGATCCACTTTCTCTCTCTCTCCCTCTTTCTGTCCCTCTCCTCTGCTAAATAAATAAATGGAATGGCCTCTTTAAAACAATAAAACATAAACAAAAATATCTTTTATATAATTTTCAGAAATGTGTTCACTGCATGGAAAATACAACAAAGACGAACGGGAAAGCCCTGGAAAAAGTCTGTGCAATCAAATTTTGAGCAAAAAATAATAAACAGTGATTTCTTTGGTTAAGTAACTAAAAAGCCTAAAAACATTTATAAAGTGGGTCACAAACCATTTTCCACCTTAGAAACTATTCCCACCGGTGCCACTTCAGAGCAACCATTACAATATCGACAAGAGCCATTTCCTGTGACTGAATGTGAGGATCTGTTACGCTAATGTGTTTTATAAAATTAAAATTCCAAATCAGTTACTCAAAAAATCGCATAATAGTCACTCCTCTAAGCCCTTCAAATAACAATTTTAAACTTTATAACCATAGTATGGTCTTATATAGAAGTCTCCAGCTGACAAACCAGGCTATTAGTGCAGCCACATGCTTGCCACGTCACACTTCTGCTTCTTTTCGTGGCAAATATTTAAAGCACACGATGGATTTTCAAGATTTCAAAAATATATAGCTGTACCAGGCAATCGTTATCCCTGCTCTGATCATCATAACTTGGGCTTTCTTCCATTCAACATTTGCTTAGAACCATAACACACGTTTAAAACATTATTCATTAGCTTAAGTCATGCCAGATATATTGGTGATTCCGGGACACTGTCACTGAATGTGGCAAGGCAGACGGAGGCTACATGCGTGAGGATAGTAACCCAGATTGCAGGTCCCTTCCCGCAGAACGAATCTAAGATGCGACTCTCAACAAGAGAAAATGACCGTTCACCACACCGCATAGGGCTCACGCAGGACCGTGAGCACGTTACGTATTTCTATGGATGGCGCTGCTTCTTGCCACCCACCGTCTGTTTAGGTGAACCAAGAGTTAGAGAGCCGACTGCATTTCCAAATCATAAAACTGACTCTGCAGGTCTACACACTGCACACATAACACCGTTAACATTGACAATTTCTCCTTGAGACTGGCTTCCTGTTTGTATCACCGGCACAGTCTACTAATTCCATTTTTACTTACGAATAATATTCAGAATTCTAGTCAAAGGAAATAACACTGAGTGAACAGACCAAGGTACCTCAGAGCCTCCCAGGACGCCAGCAGGAGGCCCGGGGCAGAGAGCACATCATAAAAATATAACAAATTACCCTCCCCCTTCTACTGGAGGGGTTACTCAGGGATCACAGCTCACTTACAAGGCTGAAATTAGGGGCGCCTGGGTGGCTTAGTTGGTTAAGCGTCCAACTCTTGGTTTCAGCTCAGGGTTGTAAGTTCGAGCCCTGCATCAGGCTCTGTGCTGACACTGAAGAAGAGTCTGCCTGGGACTCTCTCTCTCTCTCTGCCACTCCCTCACTTGTTCTGTTTCTCTCAAAATAAATAAACTTTTTTAAAAAAGATGAAGCTATATTATATAGTAAAACATTAGACAATCAAGTCAGTGAACAAAAATAAATCTTCGTTTCAATACGTAAGGTCTCAGAGACATTGAGGTCTGCCCACAGAAAGTGTATTATAAGGTATTACTCTCCACCTCACCACTGAACTAATCTAACAGTGTAGGGCAGACCCGCAAAAGGAGAAAACTGGATGCATACCTCAATTTTTAATAATTCTTCGGGCTCTGCCCTAAATGTCTTCCCACTTCATTTATTAGAAGCACTTACTAAAACCAAAGCAACAAAACAGAGCTTTCCTTTCCGCAGAATGACACCACAGATACCTTAAACCACTCCTCCTCCACACAAAAATAAGAAGCTAAAGAAGAAAATACATCTTTGTAAACGCATCAGTGAGGTGACAGTGAAGGAAGAGACAATAAAAGTGGGGAAGCTGGGAAATGGGAAGGGACCAAAAGCAGAACCCTGGTCACCCTGACCTTCTGTTCTCGTCACTACACGGCGCAGGGGAGGAGACAGAACCAGCACTGCTCAGGGCGAGTTGAACAGATCCCTGCGTTGCACTGGGCCTCACAGAACTATGCCCTTGGGTTACGTGTGGCTTTTTTTTTTTTTTAATTCTTTTTATGTTTATTTATTTTTGAAAGAGAGAGGCAGAGAGGGAGACACAGAATCCGAAGCAGGCTCCAGGCTCTGAGGTGTCAGCACAGAAATATGAGATCATGACCTGAGCTGAAGTCAGATGCTCAACTGACTGAGCCACCAAGGCGTCCCACGGGGGGCTTCTTTTTAAAACGAGCATATTTGGGGGCAGGGGTGGGGTGAGATGGAAAACTTCACTTGAGATTTCATAATCAACAACTAGTACTCTGTGGTTTTGAGTTCCAAATTCAAAAAATGTCACGCAGCGAATGTAAATGACAGTGCCTTGCAGGTACCTGGCTGATGCAAGTATAAATACTTCATTTAGGTCTCAAAGAACTGGCACAGATAACACTTCCAATGAACATGAGCTCACAGCCAATAAACCGTAAACACATAAGGAACTAACTCACCATGAGTGAGTGCCAACAGACACAGGTGAATGAATCTCATCAGAAAAGACTTCATACACTGGAAATCTAAATACTGTAAGTCGATATAAATAAGCATACTTAATACATCCCAATAAATTAAGAGAAGTTTGAAAAAGAGTTTACTTTTCTTTTAAAAATATTACCAAGAAAGGACCAAAAATAACAGTTAAAATTAAAAAACCAACAGCACATATTTGACTGAGCACCTATGTTACTAGATGTTGTACCTTTGTCTAGGCTCCAGAGATAAAGCAGTGGGAGTCATAAAAAAGTAAAAATAAAATTTGAAAGTATAAAAATCCCTTTCTTATAAAAGATGATCTAAATAGCAGATTAAAAATAAACTGAAAAAAGCAACAGGTGAACCAAAAGACAAAAACACAAAGAAATAGTTCGGAACTGTACACACAAGCACAAAGATAACAAGAATACAAAAAAGGGACACAGACCAGGAAGTGAGATAGCCTAATGTGTATTGTGGAATTTCTTGGAAAAAAATGAAGAAGAGGCATTATTCTAATAACTACTGGTAAAACTCTCCTAACTTCAATCTTCAGATTCAGAAAATCTAAAACATCATAATCAGGAAAAGGAAGGAAAGGAAAGAGAACTTCCCACTTGGACGTAAGCAAACTAGGACTACCAGAGACAAAGCATAATCTTTAAAGCGGCCTGAAAGACAGAGAGCTGATCTATCTGAACTGGACTTGGGACATCACACGGGAGTTAAGCAGGCACAGAAGGAAAGGAATGAGTCTTCCACAGAGGCACAAAGGAAGGGGGGCAGAACATCTGGGTGGAACCGAAGGTCTGCACTGGGCAAGAGCAGGAATGAGGCTGGCAAGAGGGACTGGAGCCAGATCGTTGAGGGCCTCCAATGCCAAGCCAGTGAGTCTGGCTTTGATTGCAAAATGAGGGGACAGTCATCCCTAAAGGCTCCAAAGATGGAAACACAATTACGAACGTAGCATCAGAAAAACTACCCTATCAGGTGGACCAAAGTTGGAGACACCCAGGGAGGGGAAGGCAATTAAAGAAGGCCAGCCTATGGGAACAAGGACTTTACCAGAGTGGGGATAAGCTAATGAAAAAGGACAAAATACAGCAGGTGAAAAGAGGGACACTGTAAGGAAACAAATCAGTGAGATTCAGTGACCCATTTAGTATGGGCAGCAAGAAGACACTTAAAGAGAGAATCAATCCAATTTCTCTGTCTTCCCCCTTATGAGCAGTAGATTACACTTCTTCCTGGGATGGATTTGAAATTTCTTTTTATATGGTATGGGCTAGCAACTAAGTACTTTAATTGTATTTCCACAAACTACTTGAACAACCAAGTTACCTCAGTTTCCACCACTGAATGCCAACCCCTCGAGAAACAGCTTAGTTCCCACAAAAAACACAGAAGGATCTCCTGTCTTCTCAGGATTACTGAAGGCAGTTGGTGAATACAGGCGGTACAAGAAGTAAACAGCCAAGAAGACACAGGTTGTACATTTTGGATCCAATCCAAAATAGTCTATCCTAAACCAAAATTCTGTTACCCTATTTTATTTTCCTCACTGCACTTATCTGTGTTGGAAATAGTCTTGTTTATCTATCTCTGTATTACTTGTCTCCCTGAATCATGCTGACCCACTCCCACCAGATTATACATTCCACGAGAAAAGGGATCTTGTTTGCACTGCTCACCCCTGTAGGCTTGTACCTTTATGTGTGTGATACAAAGCAGAGCTGCTCAACAGCTATTGGATAGAGAGATGGATGGATGAATGGATGGATGGTGGGTGCGTGGGTGGGTAGATGGATGGATGGATGATGGGTGGGTAGATGAATGGATAGATGATGGATGGGTGGGTAGGTGGGTAGATGGATGATGGATGGATGATGGGTAGCTAGGTGGGTAAGTAGATGGATGGATGGGTGGATAATGAGTGGGTGGGCAGATGGACTGATGGATGGATGGTGAATGGATATACCCAGGGCTATAGTACTGCACAAGTCCGGTGTACCATTCATTCACAAGTAGCAGCTTGTACAGTAGACAGAAACCGAGCCCTACACCATGGCAGGAAATAGGCCAGGAGTTGTGGCAGCAAGAATGTAGACAGCTCAGACCCTATCTAACTCTAATGCGTCCTGTTACATTTGCAAATTGGGAATAATTTACCCATTTTTTATTAGAGATAAGCAGGAATTTTCTCTCCAGTTCTCACAAAACCAATCTCATTCTCTGAATAACCAAATATGTATTCAGGTGAAGATCTTCACATATGGACACTCCTGCCTCAGCCACCCTGTATTTAAGTAGTTTATATTTTTAACTATTGACTAAGGATTCTGAGCGCCCACTGTGAATTAGACACTGTAAATTCCTTAGTTCCTCATTCTTCCCTGGTCTCTAGGGAAGTTCTCGACTTAATCAAGTGGGCTGTGGCACAAACACAGCTGAAGTTCCTGATTCAGGATACCGATCTTCAATTTAGGACAGCCCGCCCAAAATGTTTTAAAAGAATCTAGAAATAGTCATGAAGATGTCACAAACTGTCAGGCTCAATGTCACGCACCACATCACTCTGACTGTAGGACATCTTCCTACTAGCCACATCGACCCTCACAGAGAACCCAGTGTCCTAGGCCCTGAAGAAGTTACGATTACCAGCATCTGCTGAACCCATCGCTAAAGATGAGTTCCACCACCAGTGGTTGTAGACTAACCCACCAGCTCTGCTGACCTAACTTCCTCTGAGGCACATCTATGGAAACCATGGTCTTTAAAGCAGGTCCGTCTAAGGGAATTCCAACTGGAGGGATTATGTTAAGCACCAAACCCAAGAAGCACCAGGTCCCTATAGGAGAAACATGAAGTAACAGTGTGAACACCGATTCCCCTTCCCTTTTCCACACTCCCGTGGGTTCTATACACCCCAATGACTCTCAGTCTTTACTTCCTTGAGCAGCTGCATCCTTTCTTTAAATGAAACATTGTAGAAGTTCAATTATGAAACATATGAAAGCCGAGCTGTGGGTGGACAGGACAATAGGAGGTCAAAGNNNNCCCCCCCGCAGCCCTGCCCCGGCCCCCTGCCACTCTGGAATCCCCAGGGCAATAAGGAACCACGTCTGGAAAGCAGTGGCCTGGGTGAGATGGTGACGGTGATGAACTCATAATAATGTCTGTGAGAGAACAATGAGAAACAATACATTACAGTCCCCCTTTCACATCGGCCTGTTGCTGGTAGAGTGCTTCTATCACCCGGTAGCCCGTCCCAGCTGTCACCTTCTCAGGGGAGAACTCCCGTTCACAAGCCATGCCTGGGGCTGCACTGGGACTGTGTCTCCAGGGAACTGAAAAGGCGGCATCGCTGAGGATGCCTGTGGTTTACTTCGGTCAGTGCAGCTGTCTGCCCTAGGGTTTAACCCGTGTGAAAGAGCCACAAAAAGAGGGGGGAAATGCTCAATTAACTAGTGCATGAAGCATCAAATACATTAAGCAAGTAGTAGAGTGAAATATCTGCAAAGCAGAATTTGAACAGTTTCAAAGAGGAGTCACCTGAGTGAACGAAAAGGCAGGTTGCAAAGTGTCCGGGTCAGAAGAGAATTTCCAGTGTTCCCTTCATGCACAGCATCTGTACTGGGAAACCTACAAGTCATGTTCATTGCACAGTGTGGTAGAAGTCATTTGGGTCTTCTCATCCCATAGTCTTTTTTTTTTTTTTTAACATTTATTTATTTTGAGAGAGAGAGAGACAGAGACAGAGGCAAGAGCAGGGGAGGGACAGAGAGAGGGAGATACAGAATCTGAAACAGGCTCCCAGCTCTGAGCTGTCAGCACAGAGCCCGATGTGGGGCTCTAGCCCACAAACCAGGAGATCATGACCTGAGCTGAAGCCAGACACTCAACCGACTGAGCCACTCAGAGGGCCAGGACGTAGGAAACTTTTTGGCAATTATGTTTATTTTGATACTCTCCTATCACTGTGGCCTAATGTGGAGGGGTACTAACTGAACTGAATAAGGATCGGGTCTATCAACTAACTGGGCGGAATCACTTCTGATATTACCCACACAGAATACTTTTTAGCCCCTTTTTAGCATGTTGTAAAAGAAAAGTTTGAAACGTGGGGAAAACACTCAAGCCATAAATAAAAATGGACCCTGAACACTATCACTCTAATTCTGTTCTTTTTTTTTTAAATTGTTTTTTTTTTAATGTTTTATTTATTTCTGAGAGAGAGAGACAGCATGAGCAGGGGAGGGTCACAGAGAGAGGGAAACACAGAATCTGAGGCAGGCTCCAGGCTCTGAGCTGTCAGCACAGAGCCCAACGCGAGGCTTGAACCCATGAACTGTGAGATCATGACCTGAGCCAAAGTTGGACGCTTAACCGACTGAGCCACCCAGGCGCCCCTAATTCTGTTCTTTTTAAGAGGCCTACTTATTCCTAAGAATGAAACCTGTAAGCATCGGCACCAAAATTGGATCTACCGGTGGCTGCCTCTGCGTGGAGGTTTGTATTTTGTTGTCTGAGCTCATCGATGCAGTACTAGGGAAAAAACACACTTACAAACAAAAAGAAATTTTACTTAGAGGGACATTGACACTGCATGCCTGACATTTCGATTTCCGCATATCTTGTAGATTTTGAGATGCCTATATAAATAAATGCCAGGGCGGCCCTTACCCGTGTGCTTGTGTGGTCAAACTCAAGGCCTGACTGCTTTGGAAGGAAGCCCACGCAGCTGTGCGCAGGGAGCGGACCCTGGTTGGTACCACAGTGCAGTAAGCGTGTGGGAAACAGGTGTGGCCGGGGCACGTGTGATACGTGCTCCCCATTCTCAAGGGCGGCGCAGTCCCGGAAAACCACACGGCCCAGCCCCAATAGGGACACACCAGCCCCATCTACAAGGCTTCACCTCTGTGGGGATGAGGCTTATCTAGCTCTTTGTTGGAAGACTGCAGTTGATGCAAAGCATAAGAAAGTTCCTGGACGCGTCTGCAATCTGAATGTCACTGCTGTGCATAATCAGCCAGGATGGATAATCGTGGAAATCAGTCAGTGAAATCACACCTGTATGCACTCGGGAGTGTGGACTCCACCAGCCTCTGACGGGCAGGACGGGCAAGTTTCACAATGCCATAGCCTGGGCGGGCTCACCTTTCAAAGAAGGTAGATCACACCCACCTCCCAGGCTTTTAGTGAAGATTTTTTTTTTAATGTTTTTATTTATTTCTGAGAGAGAGAGAGAGAGAGAGAGAGAGAGCAGGGGAGGATCAGAGAGAGAGGGAGACACAGAATTTGAAACAGGCTCCAGGCTCTGAGCTAGCTGGCAGCACAGAGCCTGACGCGGGGCTCGAACCCACAAACTGTGAGATCATGACCTGAGCTGAAGTCGCACGCTTAACCGACTGAGCCACCCAAGCACCCCATAGTGAAGGTTTTAAGTATTTATGGGTCAGGTGCCTGGGTGGCTCAGTGAGTTAAGTGTTGGACTCTTGATTTTGGCTCAGGTCATGATCTCATGGTTCAATGGTTCAAGCCCTGTGTTGGGTTCCATGCTGGCAGTGTGGAGCCTGCCTGGGATCCTCTCTCTTCCTATCTCTCTGCCCCTCCCCCACTCACGCACACATGCACACACGCAATCTCTCACTCTCAAAATAAATAAATTAAAAAACATAAGATATTTATGGGTCTACATAGCATCCGCTAATTAAATAAAAATATTTCAGAAACCTAAATACACAGATTTTCAAATCATGTAGCCCACTACTGAAAAAAAAACCAAAAACCAAAATAGGTGGATTCCGTTTATTCTTAAACAGACTCAAACTTAAAACTCACAACCTTCAAGACAACTTCTCAGCCACACACACTGACATGACCACTCGGCCAACACAAGCACTTGACTAGATGGTCTACACTGTAAAGGATCTGGGCTGCAGAGCAGCCTCCGTGAACTACGTTACAGGACTCCCTGCAGAGCCGCATCGCTCTCCTACGTCACCCTCCCTAACTGCATACTGGAAGGTCTGGGTAATGGGGACATCACGTCGCAGACACAACAGGGCTGCGTCAGAAAGATGAAAGCCACTCCTACCTCCTCTACTGGCCTTATGGTCAACTCTGAACTTACCTGTGAAGACATGAGAGCCTATGTTTCAAAAGGGACATGTTTAATGTCTCATACTAGTAATATACTCTCAGTAAAATTAGGAAACAGTAATGGTTGAAAATATTAAACTTTCCTATGCTCCTTATATTTTGCAAACACAACTATAAACCAAGTAAGCACCATGAGTTGGGAATAAATAGCAAACAATGGTGGAAGAATTCCACAAGCATTAGGGTATTTGTCAAATCCTGCCTCAAAAAGGGGGACAGCATGGTACACTGTCTCCACGGCGTGGAGTGGAAGACAGACAGACCTACTGCCAAATGCCATGTCTGCCACGTATACTGTGGGAAACAGCTGGCCACTTATTGAAGCACTTGGAATCTCAATATCTTTATCTGGAAAATGGGACTTATTTAATGTTCCCAGGACAGTGTGATAATCCAAGACATAAAATATTTGGCCCAGGCACGTCTATTGTGTCCTACATTCGTAGACTAAAAGAAAAACAAGGGGCATCGCGGTGGCTCAGTCGGCTGAGCATCTGACTCTTGAGTTTGGCTCAAGTCATGGTCTTGCAGTTCATGAGATCAAGCCCCACACTGGGTTCTGCATTGACTGTGTAGAGCCTGCCTGGGATTCTCTCTGTCTCCTCTTTCTCTTGACCCTCCTTCCCCCAAATAAAAACAAAAACAAAATCCTAAAGGATCAAAGTGACACATGACATGATTTGGGCTATTCCATAATAAAAGAGCCAGTGCATCAAAAGCTAAACATATATTGAAGGTCACAAGATATGAAATAATGGGTGACCCTGACCTTGACGATAAACATGATTGAAGAGATAAGAATTAAAGGCAATAAGCAAGGAAATGAAGGAACCACTTAACAACATAACTTTGGGGGAGGAGGGTGTCAAAGCAGGGTAAAGTTCATGATGAACAGGGCATCAGGCAACTTGATGCAACCACTATCCAATCAGATATAGCCTTGACGTCGTTCAAGACGTCAAGGGTGAGAGTAAAGGCAGTAAGAGCCGGTTCAAAGGATATTGAGCTTTGATACTGGCTTCCGCGTTCCCACAATAAAAGGCAGGGAGGTCTCTGACCAGAAATGTGTTATCACTGTCATCTGTCCAGAGTTGCATGTTGCCTTTATGGCCTTTCTTGTCCTTCAGGCAACAGGAAGGGCCCCAGAGGGGTGGCATCAGAGCTGCTCAAGGAGGAGGTCAGAGCAACATCCCCCTACTCAGTCACGTTGCATTTGAGGCCGGAAGGTGAGTGAGGTTCCGCCCTAAGAACAGCTGCCCTTCCACAGACCGAGCACGGCAGGCTGGGCCCCCCGCTCTTATGTACCTCCAACCGCTGCTGTTCTGTACCTACCGCAAGGCTCCTCTAAAGTTACTCTCATGTAGGCTTCCTCAGGCAGGGTCTTGTCTCTTCTTTCATAACTCTCCCAACCAGATGCTTTTGTGCAACCTCCACAGCCTCAGGGATGGACCTGGAATCAAGGAGCAACTTGAGCTTAATCACTTGGAAAAGGGAGCCAGAAGACTGTTGAGCTTAAGGACATCTTAGAAATCCAGTGCATGTCACTGTCAGCAAAAATGATGAAGTATTAGACTGGAAACAAAAAATTCACAACTGATCTTCTCCAACCTCCACCCTCTTCTTTCTCTTTTGTAAAGGTTGTGTGTGTGTGTGTGTGTGTGTGTGTGCGCGCGCCATGAATATACATAATATTAAACCCCATCTTTTGATTTTTTAAAGTTTATTTATTTATTTGGGGGGAGAGGGACAGAGAGACACAGGGAGAGAGAGAATCCCAGGCAGGCTCTGTGCTGTCAGTCCAGAGCATGACTTGGGGCTTGAACTCATGAACTTTGAGATCATGACCTGAGCCAAAATCAAGAGTCATAGGCTCAACCAACTGAGCCACTTAGGTGCCCCACCCCCTGCCATCTTTTTTTTTTTCTTAAATAGTTTATTATCAAGTTGGTTTCCATATAACACCCAGTGCTCATCCCCACAGGTGCCCTCCCCCATGCCCTTCCCTCCCCTACCCCTCCCTCCCGTCTTTTCTTAATTGAAAACTGAAGTGTGTAACTCTCTATTCTCCTTTTATATATGTATCTACATTCTTTAGATGTCAACACATAACTGATTTTCACAAATTAACTGCAGCAGCTTCAGGATGAAAACAAAGGGTAACAATACTTAAGTTATCCTCTTTACAAGCAGATAAAAAGGTGCTCACTTCTGTGAGGCCAAAACAGCACTCTCATAAATGCCCCCTCTTCTGGTCACATATGTGTAACTGGGCTTTTGCATAACCAGGAAGCTGGAGAGGTTTAGCCTCTGACAAAGGACAAAGAGCGTTCTTCACTCAGTCCCTCATGCACAGCCGTGTGCACTTCCACGTGAAAGAATACACAATCTGGCGGCAGCAAGCAACACGGCATCTTTTTGTAATCAAGTTCAAGTTAATCAATAGCATTCTATCTTTACTCTCTAGAACAATCCATTAAAAGTGGGTCCTCAACACTTTGCCGGATCACATGACCAGCTGATGAAAGTGAAGCCTATTCTAATACCATTCAAATTCCAGAAAGACCTTAAGCTCTTTGAAGCCCATTCCTGGACCCGAGGATAAAAATCCTAGGACCGTGCACCAAACAGGGTAGCTGAAATCTCGAGCCTACCCACAAAATTAACTATGTGAGGAAACAGTTCTTGAACAAAAGACACCAGTCTTAACAGCCCTGAGGACCTACTCACAGCAGGCAGTGCCCGATCTAATCTCTCTTTATCTTCTCATGAAATAGTAAGAAATAGTGCTACACCTGTAAATGACCAAACATAGACGGTCACTGGGTTACAACGGTTTAAGTTACGGTGTTTTTCACCTTACGATGCTGCCAAAGCAATACAGAGTCAGTAGAAACCATACTTTGAATTCCGCCCCTGCCTGGTCTCGTGATGTGCAGTAGAACGCTCTCTCGGGGCACAAGGTGGCATCGAGCCTCAGCGCCCAGGCGGCTAGGAGACACGGTGGGAACTGACGATCACTCCATACACACCACAACCCTTCTCCTTCCTTCTGCTTTTCATTTTCAGTCCAACGCCCAATAAGTTACATGAGTTCTTCACCACTTTCTCATAAAGCAGGCTTTGTGTTAGAGAATTTTGCCCCGTTGCAGGCACGTGAGAGTGTTCTAAACAAGCACGTTCAAGGTGGGCTGGACTGAGCCATGTTCAGTATGGTAAGTGTGTTAAATGCAGTTTTGATTTACAATAGTTTCAGCTTACTACGGGTTCATCGTGACGTGACCCTCTTAAGTTGAGGAACATGTGTACAGTCACAAAGAGAGCTGCTGCCACAAACTAACTAAAAAAACCAAAACAAATAAAAATTAGGCTTGCCATTATATTGGCTTAAAAGTGTTCAAGTAAAATATATTTACATTAAAGAACATCGTTTCCTGAGGATACCAACATACAGTACATACACCTCAAGTTAAATCCAGGATTTTCCCTGTAAGAAAACTATGCCTCAGGAAACAGGTATCATCTTACATTCTTGACCTCACATTATGAACAAAAATTTGTTTATTCTGAATTCAAAAATGTTTAGGAAGGGTACTTCAATGAAGGCTAGCCTTAGATGTTTTAACAAAAAGGAAGCAAAGGAAGAGATTGAACAATGTTTTCTGGAGGTATAACCTAACAATAGCATTTATGAGGTATCATTTTTTAAAAATCCGTTTAAATATCATTTTAAAAATCAATCTGGATTTGGGGGGTGATAGATGGCCAAAGGAACGGGGCTGTTTATCTCTGTTTCCATCTATATCCCCATCAAAATTATAGTAACGAGAGAAAGAAGATAAAAAACCCCTAAGGACGAGGAGAACAGAAAAGGGCACTGGAGCAGAGGAGAGACATGACTGCTGAGCAGAGCGGAGCACCAACCTCACTGCCTGGGCAGCAAGCAAACGCCGGCTGCCCGTTCCGGAAGGCTCAGGAGATGGGGCTGTGGCTCCTGGGTAAACTGAGGGGCAGGTTAAAAGTCTGCATAAAGATCAGTAGCCCCTTACCTGAGACGATGCACATGGATCCAAGGTCTGTCCATAAGACCTGACACAACAAAACCCCGAGAAGAAAACACCGGCAGAAAGCTTCAGGACACCGGATTTGGCAATGATTCATTGTATATGATACAAAAAAGTGCAGGCAACAAAAGCAAAAATATACAAATGTGACTAGATGAAACCTAAAAACCTCTGCCTGGCAAAGGAAACAATCAGTAAAAAGGCAGCCGACTAAAAGCAAAAAAATATTTTCAAACTATGTATACAATAATGGGGCTAACAGAATATATTAAGAATTCCTACAACTTAACCCACAAACAAATAACCTAATTAAAAAAAAAAAAATACAGGCAAAGAACTTGAACAGACATTCCTCCCAAAGGAGGTACAGAGATGGTGAACAAGGGTATGAAAGCATGCTCGGCATTGCTCATCATCGGGGAAATGAAAATCAACACTCGCTGAGCTACCACCTCACACCGGCCAGAATGGCGAAAATCAAAAACATGAGAGACAATAAGCACTGGCGAGGATGTGGAGAGAAAGGAGCCCGGCGCGCTGGTGGTGGGAGTGCAGACTGGTGCGGCCACTGTGGAAAGGGCATGGGAGGGCCTCAGAAAATTAAAAATACAACTACCATAGGATCCAGTAATGGCACTACTGGGGATTTGCCCCCCAAATACAAAAACACTAACTCAAAAGGATACATGCATCCCTATGTTTATAGCAGCATTATTTACAAGAGCCAAACTATGGAAGCAGCCCAAGTATCCACTGACTGATGAATGGATAAAGAAGGGAAGGGGTGTGTGTGTGTGTGTGTGTGTGTGTGTGTGATGGAATATTATTCAGCTGTGAAAAAGAATGCAATCTGGCCATTTGCAACAACATGGATGGAGCTAGAGAGTACCATGCTAAGTGAAATAAGTCACAGAAAGACAAATGCCATATGATTTCACTCATATGAAAAATTTAAGAAAAAAGACAAGTGAACAAACAAAGAAAAAGAGAGACAAACAAACACACTCTTAATTGACTACAGAGCACACACTGATGGTCACCAGAGGGGAGGTGGGTAGGGGAGGGGTGAAACAGACGAAGGGGATTAACAGCACACATAGCGGGGCACCTGAGTGGCTCAGTCGGTTAAGTGGCCGACTTCAGCTCAGGTCATGATCTTGCAGTTCATGAGTTCAAGCCCCATGTCGGGCTCTGTGCTGACAGCTCAGAGCCTGGAGCCTGCTTCACATTCTGTGTCTCCCTCTCTCTCTGCCCTTCCCCTGCTCACGCTCTGTCTGTCTCTCAAAAAAATAAACATTAAAAAAAGTACACATACGATGATGAGCCCTGAGTAATGTACGGAATTGTTGAATCGCTGTATTGTACACCTGAAACTAATATAACACTGTGTGCTAATTACAGCTGAATTAAAAGTGGAAAAATTTTTTAATAAAAAAGAAACTAATTAAAAAGAAAAGGTATTTGCACACCCACCTTCACTGCGGCACTATTCACCACAGCAAAGAGGAGGAGGCGACCGAAATGTCCGTCAGTGGATAAATGGATAAAGAAAAAGTGCTCCAGACATAAAATGGTATATTATTCCATCTTATAAAATGAAGCAATCCTGTCACAGGTTATATTGGGAAAGAGCTCAAGGACATCATGCCATGTCAGATGAGTCTGTCACCCAAAGACGAATTCTGGAAGTTTCCACTACCATGAGGCATCTGGAGCAGCCAGACTGTTAGAAATAGGGAGAGGAAGGGTGGCTGCCAGAGGCCAGGGCAGGGAGGAAGGGCCAGCTGTACTGGTGTGTGCAGGGTTTCAGTTTTGCAACAGGAAAAAGTTCTAGACGCCTGTTGCATAACAGTATCGATATAGTTAACACTGCTGTACTATGCCCTGAAAAATGGTTAATCCAGCAAATTTCATATTTTTTTCCCACAATAAGAAAATGTGGGAGTAGATAATGTGGATTATCTAGGTGAGTCCAATGTGATCGTAAGGGTCCTAAAATGTGACAGAAGGAGGCAGAGGAAGTCAGAGTAAAGCAGTACGAGGTGTATTTGACCTGCTTCTGCTCCTGTGAAGAGGCTCCCACCTGGGAAGGGGGCCTCCAGAAGCAAGAAAAGGCTGGGGGAACACCTTGACTGAGGCCGGGGAGACCCAGCAGACTCCTGACCTACAGGACTAGAAGGTAAAACAAATTGTTATTTTAAGCACAAAGAAAAAGTGGGGAGCAATTAAAGTCCTAGATCTTTTCCCAAGACAAACCATCCCTATTCCCATGAAAGAGAAACAGCATTCTATTTTTAAAAACAAAACATTCAGAGACCAATAAAAATGAAGTGTGGAATTACAAACATGCTGGTAGAGATTAAAAGTATAATAACCCTGGAGGGCCTGGGTGGCTCAGTCATTTGGGTGGCTGACTTCAGCTCAGGTCATGATCTCACAGTCTGTGAGTTAAGAGCCCTGCGTCGGGCTCTGTGCTGTGTCTGCTTCTGATTCTGTGTCTCCCTCCCTCTCTCTCCGCCCTTCCCCTGCTTGCTCGCTTGCTCTCTTTCTCAAAATAATAAACATTAAAAAATTGTTTTAATTTAAAAAAAGTCCAATACCCCTAACAAAATCTCTCAGAAAGTAGAACAAAAAACACATAGAGATAGGAAATGGTTCAGAAAAACAAACAAACAAACAAAAAACATAAGAAATGAGAGAACCAAACCAGGGGGTCCAAATATCTAACAAACTTGCAGAAACGAGGAAAAAGAAAAGAGTGAGAAGGAAATTATCCAAGAAATAGTACAAGAAAATTGTCCAAATTGAAGGAAATGAGCCTCAGGATTGAAAGGACCGCTAACATCAGAAGATCCTATGACCTATGTCCCAAATGGAAATTTCAGAATTCTAGGATAAAGAAAAGAATCAAACATTTTCCAGAGAAATAAAACAGTAAAACAGTTCACGCACAACCACCTGGGAAGCAGAACAGACTGAGACGTTTCAACATAAATATCACAAAGCTCAACCACAAGCAAAATACAGTCATAATCAGGTAGACAGTTAAGTATTTATTTATGCACACACTGCAACAAAACGAGAGCCACAAAATGGAGATGGGAAGAGGAGGTGTGCACTGAGGGTGAAGGGTTACACACGGGAGCTAAATCCTTGCAGAAAATCAATCTATAGAAGTCTAAAATTTTCTTTTTTTTTTTTTAAATGGTTTTTTTTTTTTTTTTTTTTTTAGGAGAGAGAGAGAGACAGCGTGAGCAGGGGAGGGTCAGAGAGAGAGGGAGTCACAGACTGAAACAGGCTCCAGGCTCTGAGCTGGCAGTCAGCACAGAGCCCGACACGGGGCTCGAACCCACGAACCGCGAGATCATGACCTAAGCGAAAGTCGGACGCTTAACCGACTAAGCCACCCAGGCGCCCCTAGAAGTCTAAAATTTTCAAAGAAATCAATAAATGGCACTTCGAGCATACGGTGTGTTGTTTAGAAATAGGCAAACAAGAGAGTATGAGTAAAAGGGTTGAACAGGGGCTAACGACAGTATAAAAACAACTGGGGGCAGCTGTTACAAGATTATTCTAATTGTAAACAATGTGCATGTGATTACCTCAAAATAAATAAAACGAATGAGTAGCTAAAAGGAAAAAAGAAGGAAAAGTGTATTTAACAGAGCAAACCCATACACCATTACATAGTGGAGATCACCAATGTTCATCGACACAGAAAGAATGGAAACAGTAACTGTCCTTACATTGGGCAAAGGGTTACTTACCGTGGAGTAAAACTTCCAATTATAGCATCACGCACAGGGATTCCACATATACTGCATTGCAAACAAGTAAATGGTAGCCTGTTCTGGAAAATGGTTCTGGATGCTTCAAAAATGTGGTTTTGACAGAGACAGTGACAACAAATGTGTGTGGAAAGAGCTGGATGAAAGTTACTCTGAGGTAGGAAAAAAATATTAGTTCTAATACTATTTGACATAGATACACATTATTAAATATACATGTGTAACTAAATTAATTAAATAGTATAAATATGCATTTGACTATTACCTCTATGTACCCAAAACATTCACTGTGTCAAGCTGACCACAAAAATTGTTTTTTTAGTTCTTCTCAGTGGGAAAACATGGGAAATATAAACCAAGCATAAATGGTACATAAAGAAATTAAAAATCCATTTACCTGAATCATGTTGGTATATTTCTGCATCACTCTTCCTTCCAATCTATGAGAAAATAAGAAGCAAATTAAAATGCCTTCTTTGGGAACTAAACTGCTTCAAAGGAAAAAAAAAAACCTAAAATCCAGGGTACCTATTACTTGCTTCTTGTTCTCTATCCATAGAAAAACTCATTCTTCCCCACTTCCCAGCTAATTCCCGGCTGTCATACAATAGAATGAATTTTATTATGCAAAGCCTAACAGAAGCAAGCACGTAACCCCAATGCTAATAAAAATTTGTGCCCCAAGCACACCTAATGGTATAGCAGGAGTTTTAAAATCATACACTTTTATAAATGATCTCTTCTCTAGTCAGGCAGATAATTGCTAATTGATGACACAGAGAAGGATAACGCAAGAAAGCATTTTTCGAAGTATGAGAAGTATGACTATAGGATAAAAGGGTGGCGACATGTTTAAATTTTCATTTTCACCAAACGCAATCAGTAGCAGGGTAAGTGGAACGTCCACAGGCCGTATATGCACCACTGTGTATGAGCAAACAGCTAATAAGTAGTCTTCCACCCACATCCACTTAAAGCCTTAGACTTGCTTCCTCATTTAATTTCATTAAAGACTTTCTCAACCCAGAATAGAAATATCATCCTTCCAATTCATATGTGAATTATGGTGCCCGCAGACCACTCTCCCCTAGGTCACCCCTGCCCTGACTTCAAATACCACACGTTAGTTTCGCCTGTGGGACAAGGTACTATTTTCCAGGCAGCTGTCTGGGAATCCACGAATCCCTGTACCTGTACCAAAATAAAATGCTTCAGGAAGAGAGAGACCAGAAGACAGTGACTACAAGGAGACAGGGTCTCGGGAAGATGGTGACAGGTCTGAGGACGGTGTTTTGGCTGGTGGGGTGGTTGCCAGCTCCCCAGACACTGTAGGGCAGAGAAGCTGCTGCATGATATCAATAGAAGGGGAAGGGCCTTCCTACTGTGCAAGGCAGATGTCCTGCTAGGGGGGACGTGAAGAAAGGGGGCGGGGGGGTTGGACCTTTTTCTTAATGTTTATTTTTTTGAGAGAGAGACAGACAGACAATGAGCAGGGGAGGGGCACAGAGAGAGGGAGACACAGAACCTGAAGCAGGTTCCAGGCTCTGAGCTGTCAGCACAGAGCCTGACGCAGGGCTTGAACTCACGAACTGAGAGATCATGACCTGAGCCGCAGTCGAATGCCTAACTGACTGAGCCCCCAGGCGCCCCGGGACCTCCTTTTAGAGCTGCGAAGACACCTATAAAAATACAAGTAATAGCTTCTAGTTTGTGATGGAAGCTAGGGTAAGGTACTGATGCACATCTCTTTAGATCTTCTACTTGCTACGAAGCCTGCAGACAGAGGAGGACACTGGGTCTCACAGCAGGTAAGTGTGACGCCCCAACCCACACACTTGGGTGAGGCCAAGCCATTCCCCATGACACCTTCCACACAGGCTAAGAGACACCAAAACACCAAAAGGAAAATGTTCACAGAAAAGAGGCCATTCTCACTAGATACAGAATGTATCGTGAGGCTCCTGCTCATGAATCATTTACAGGAAAAGAACCGAGTAACTGGGGGTCCCCGGAAGTCCTCTGAAGTACTGGAAAGTTGAATAGTTCCATCATTTGCGAAGGAGGCCTGCTTATCTTTCTGTACCTCAAAGGAGATGTTTCAAAAGGAGCCCGTACACTTCACGGGGGGTAATTTTCTGTCATGTTAATTTGTTTCATGCTCTGTGAACTTTTCCCACTGCAGCGGGGGAATCAAAGGAACACGATGTCCGTTAAAAAAAAGTCACAGATGCAGAGACAAGTTGCCACCAGACAATTTTCGAGCAGCATCTGATAATGTCGCCTGCAAACGACCTGCCCTAATGGCATGAATATTTAATTCAATCGTAAGTACTTTTAAAAAGCAGGGAACACGGTTCAAAGCCACAACTTCCAATTCTGCTACTTGAAGAGGGACAAGAAATAAAATATCCAAAAAGAGTGGATAGAAGACTGTATGCGAGGGACTCACCAAAAGGCATGTCGCTAAAAACACCTTCCTGCATCCTCCTTGGTAAATGCAAAATAATGTAATGGCAGTAACTATGACTGTCAGACGTGATGTGCAATTTAATTTGATGCCTTCACATTTAATCCAATGAGAACCCTGCTCGGGGAAGGGGGAGGCTTGAGGATCCCCAGTGGATCAGATGCAGACCCTGGGCCCCAAGCAATTAAGTAACTTGTCCAAGGCTGCAAACTCGTTCAAGGTCGCGCTGTGAGGAAGTAGGAAAGGGTTCCCGTCAGGCCTACGGGACGCCAGACACACAAGGCAGTCCTGGCTCCGCGATGAAAGCACCCAACCTGCTTTTCCACTTCAAAATCATTTCATGATCCTTTCACAAGCTCCTGGTTTCAAATTGCTTTTGATTCGTCCTGTGTAAAGGGTACTGGCACACCTTCCCCCGTGAGATGGTCTAATGTGTTGATAGCGAGAGGCTGGAGAAGAGAAACAGAAATAGATCTGGAAGGACTCTTTTTATAGAGGAGAGAACAGTGCAAGCGGCGGAGAGCTCCCCGGGGACGGGCGGGGTGCGGGATCTTGCACAGGCAGGGCTCAGCACATGCTGAGGTCTGAGTCCACAGCGGACACCTGCGGTTTAGGAACTAAGAGGAAGTTCCTTCTGGACTTGCGTATAAGCCAGGGAAGTGTGCTCACCTTGCAGAGCAAAGCGTCCAGGGGGACAAGTTATCCAAATGACACTGATAAGGCTGTGGTGGCTCTGAACTTTCAGTGGCAACCGAGTATGGGAAGACCAGAATCTTCGCAGGCGTTAGCCCAGTGGCATGCAGAAGAGAGAGGACAGAAGGAGGTACCCTTCCCTTATGCACAGAAATTCTGTGCAGCCATGCTCGGCCTGCTAAGTGTTCAGTGCTGCTGACTTCCTCGCAAGAAAACCCGCAGTGGGGCTGTGGGCTCGAAGGGGAGGGAGGAACAAGTCGAAGGAGCAAGGCTGAGGAAGGACAAGATTCAAGTTTACGAAACCTAGCAAGGCATGGCGAACTCCCACTATACAAATTTGTACTAATACAAATTTGTATTTGTACAGCCAGTCCTTCTGCAGCTTCCT